>NW_027069409.1:0-52500 GCF_037157495.1 Lathamus discolor | reverse complement strand
CCTTTTGGCCATTTCTAACCCAATTTTGGCCATTCTTAACCTGTTTTATGCCATTCTTGGCCATTTCTAACTCATTTTTGCACATCTCTAACCCCTTTTAAGCTACTTTTGGCCATTTCTTATCCATTTTTTATCCATTTCTAACCCATTTTTCTCCATTTCTAACACATTTTAAAGAGTTTTTGGCCATTTCTATCCCATTTTTGCACATCTCTAATCCTATTTAAGCCTTTTTGGGCTATATCTTCACCATTTTTTCCCTCATTCAAAACTTTTTATGCTTTTTTTCTGTTTCTAATGCAGTTTTTCCCATTTCTCTCCCGCTTTAATCATTTTTGGCCATTTCTGACCAGTTTTTGCACATCTCTAACCTGCTTTAAAGCCTTTTTGGCCATTTCTATCCCAGTTTTTGCATATCTCTTACCCTTTTTAAGCCTTTTTTGGCTATACCTTAACCATTTTTGCCCTCCTTCAACTCTTATTAAGCTTTTTTTTTTTTTCTGTTTCTAACACAGTTTCTCCCAATTATTACCCGCATTAATCCATTTTTGGCCATTTCTAACCCACTTTTACACATCTCTAACCTGCTTTAAAGCATTTTTGGCCATTTCCAACCATTTTTGGCACATCTATAAGCCTTTTAAGCCATTTTTTGCCATTTCTAACCCATTTTTGCACATCTCTAACCCTTTTAAAGCCATTTTTGCCTCTTTCTACACGATGTTTTCTCGCTCTCAACCCGTTTTAAGCCATTTTTAGTTCTTTTCTAACTCATTTTTTGCCTGTTTCTCACACGATCTAAACCGTTTTCGGCTATATCTAACCCATTTTTGCTCACTCCTAACGCATTTTAAGCCATTTTTCACCATTTCTGTCCCAATTTAAACCTTTTGGGCCATTTCTAGCACAGTTTTGCAAACTTCTAACCCATTTTAAGCAATTTTTGGCCATTCCTACCCCAGTTTTACCCCTATCTAACCACCTTTAAGCCGCTTTTGGCCATTTATAACCCAATTTTCCTCAGCTCTAACCCTTTTTAAGCCTTTTTTTGCTCTACCTGAACGATTTTTGCCAACTTTCCACTCGTTTGAAGGTTTTTTCTATTTCCTTTCTAACCAACTTTTCCCCATTTCTTACCTGCTTTAACCCATTTTTGCCATTTCTAACCATTGCACACACATCTCTAACCTGCTTTAAAGCCTTTTTGGCCATTTCTAACCCGCTTTTGGCCAACTTAGGCCATTTCTAACCCGTTTTTGCACATCTCTAACCCGCTTTAAAGCTTTTTTGGCCGTTTCTAACCCATTTTAAGCCAGCTTTGGTCATTTCTGACCCATTTTTGCACATCTCTAACCTTTTTTAAGCTGGTTTTGGCTATTTCTCACTCATCTCTGCTTACCTCTAACCCTTTTTAAACCGGTTTTGGCCATTTCTAATCCAATTTTTGTCCATTTCTAACCCGTTTTAAATCATTTTTGGCCATTTCTATCCCATTTTTGCGTGTCTAGAACCCTTTTAATGCATTTTTGACTCATTCTAAACCATTTTTGCCCACTTTCCACCCGTTTTAAGCTAGTTTTTTTCTGTTTCTAACCCAGTTTTCCCCATTTCTTTACCCACTTGAATCCATTTTTGGCCATTTCTAGCCCATTTTTGCACATCTCTAACCGGCTTTAAAGCAGTTTTGGCCATTTCTAACCATTTCTGGCACATCTCTAACCTCTTTTAAGCCATTCTTTGCCATTTCTAACCCATTTCTGCTCATCTCTAGCCCTTTTAAAGACACGTTTGGGTCTTTCTACACCATTTTTCTGACTTTCAACCTGGTTTAAGCCATTTTTCTTTCCTTTTCTAACTCATTTTTTGCCCATTGCTCACACGATTTAAACCATTTTTGGGTTTATCTAACCATTTTTACACACTTCTAACACATTTTAAGCTATTTTTCACTATTTCTATCCCATTTTAAGGCGTTTTTGGCCATTTCTAACCCATTTTTGCATACATCTAACCCTTTTAAAGCCGTTTTGGGCTCTTTCTAAAACACTTTCTTCTGCATTCAACTAGTTATAAGCATTTTTTTTTCTTTCTGACCCATTTTTGGCCCAGTTCTCACACGTTTTATGCCATTTTCGGCTACATCTAACCCTTTTTTACCCACTACTAACCCATTTTAACCCTTTTTTGGCTATATCTAACCCATTTTAAGCTATTTTTGGCCATTTCTAACCCTTTTTTGCTCATCTCTAGCCCCTTTTAAGCCAATTTTGGCTTTTTCTAAACCGTTCTCGCATACCTCTAACCCTTTTAAGCCGGTTTTGGCCATTTCTAATGCATTTTTTGTCCATTTTGAGGCTTTTTTAAATAAATTTTGGCCATTTCTATTCCATTTTTGCAAATCTCTAACCCTTTTAAAGCCATTTTTGGTTCTTTCTAAACCATTTCTCCCCACTTTCAACACGGTTTATGCTATTTTTTTTTCTGTTTCTAACCCAGTTTTCTGCATTTCTCACCATCTTTAATCCATTTTTGCCACTTCTAACCATTTTATTTTTTTTTTTTTTTTACACATCTCTTACCTGCTTTAAAGCCTTTTTGGCCATTTCTAACCCAATTTTGGCCATTCTTAACCTGTTTTATGCCATTCTTGGCCATTTCTAACTCATTTTTGCACATCTCTAACCCCTTTTAAGCTACTTTTGGCCATTTCTTATCCATTTTTTATCCATTTCTAACCCATTTTTCTCCATTTCTAACACATTTTAAAGAGTTTTTGGCCATTTCTATCCCATTTTTGCACATCTCTAATCCTATTTAAGCCTTTTTGGGCTATATCTTCACCATTTTTTCCCTCATTCAAAACTTTTTATGCTTTTTTTCTGTTTCTAATGCAGTTTTTCCCATTTCTCTCCCGCTTTAATCCATTTTTGGCCATTTCTGACCAGTTTTTGCACATCTCTAACCTGCTTTAAAGCCTTTTTGGCCATTTCTATCCCAGTTTTTGCATATCTCTTACCCTTTTTAAGCCTTTTTTGGCTATACCTTAACCATTTTTGCCCTCCTTCAACTCTTATTAAGCTTTTTTTTTTTTTCTGTTTCTAACACAGTTTCTCCCAATTATTACCCGCATTAATCCATTTTTGGCCATTTCTAACCCACTTTTACACATCTCTAACCTGCTTTAAAGCATTTTTGGCCATTTCCAACCATTTTTTATCCATTTCTAACCCATTTTTCTCCATTTCTAACACATTTTAAAGAGTTTTTGGCCATTTCCATCTCCATTTTTGCACATCTCTAATCCTTTTTAAGCCTTTTTGGGCTATATCTTCACCATTTTTTCCCTCATTCAAAACTTTTTATGCTTTTTTTCTGTTTCTAATGCAGTTTTTCCCATTTCTCTCCCGCTTTAATCCATTTTTGGCCATTTCTGACCAGATTTTTGCACATCTCTAACCTGCTTTAAAGCCTTTTTGGCCATTTCTATCCAGTTTTTGCATATCTCTAACCCTTTTTAAGCCTTTTTTTGGCTATACCTTAACCATTTTTGCCCTCCTTCAACTCTTATTAAGCTTTTTTTTTTTTTTTTTTTCTGTTTTCTAACACAGTTTCTCCCAATTATACCCGCTTTAATCCATTTTTGGCCATTTCTAACCCACTTTTACACATCTCTAAACTGCTTTAAAGCATTTTTGGCCATTTCCAACCATTTTTGGCACATCTATAAGCCCTTTTAAGCCATTTTTTTGCCATTTCTAACCCATTTTTGCACATCTCTAACCCTTTTAAAGCCATTTTTGCCTCTTTCTACACGATGTTTTCTCGCTCTCAACCCGTTTTAAGCCATTTTTAGTTCTTTTCTAACTCATTTTTTGCCTGTTTCTCACACGATTAAACCGTTTTCGGCTATATCTAACCCATTTTTGCTCACTCCTAACGCATTTTAAGCCATTTTTCACCATTTCTGTCCAATTTAAACCTTTTGGGCCATTTCTAGCACAGTTTTGCAAACTTCTAACCCATTTTAAGCAATTTTTGGCCATTCCTACCCAGTTTTACCCCTATCTAACCAACTTTAAGCCGCTTTTGGCCATTTATAACCCATTTTTCCTCAGCTCTAACCCTATTTAAGCCTTTTTTGCTCTACCTGAACGATTTTTGCCAACTTTCCACTCGTTTGAAGGTTTTTTCTCTTCCCTTTCTAACCAACTTTTCCCATTTCTTACCTGCTTTAACCCATTTTTGCCATTTCTAACCATTGCACACACATCTCTAACCTGCTTTAAAGCCTTTTTGGCCATTTCTAACCCGCTTTTGGCCAACTTAGGCCATTTCTAACCCGTTTTCGCACATCTCTAACCCGCTTTAAAGCTTTTTTGGCCGTTTCTAACCCATTTTAAGCCAGCTTTGGTCATTTCTGACCCATTTTTGCACATCTCTAACCTTTTTTAAGCCGGTTTTGGCTATTTCTCACTCATCTCTGCTTACCTCTAACCCTTTTTAAACCGGTTTTGGCCATTTCTAATCCAATTTTTGTCCATTTCTAACCCGTTTTAAATCATTTTTGGCCATTTCTATCCCATTTTTGCGTGTCTAGAACCCTTTTAATGCATTTTTGACTCATTCTAAACCATTTTTGCCCACTTTCCACCGTTTTAAGCTAGTTTTTTTCTGTTTCTAACCCAGTTTTCCCCATTTCTTTACCCACTTGAATCCATTTTTGGCCATTTCTAGCCCATTTTTGCACATCTCTAACCGGCTTTAAAGCAGTTTTGGCCATTTCTAACCATTTCTGGCACATCTCTAACCTCTTTTAAGCCATTCTTTGCCATTTCTAACCCATTTCTGCTCATCTCTAGCCCTTTTAAAGCCACGTTTGGGTCTTTCTACACCATTTTTTCTGACTTTCAACCTGGTTTAAGCCGTTTTTCTTTCCCTTTCTAACTCATTTTTTGCCCATTGCTCACACGATTTAAACCATTTTTGGATTTATCTAAACCATTTTTACACACTTCTAACACATTTTAAGCCATTTTTCACTATTTCTATCCCATTTTAAGGCGTTTTGGCCATTTGTAACCCATTTTTGCATACATCTAACCCTTTTAAAGCCGTTTTGGGCTCTTTCTAAAACACTCTCTTCCGCATTCAAGTAATTATAAGCATTTTTTTTTCTTTTCTGACCCATTTTTGGCCCAGTTCTCACACGTTTTATGCCATTTTCGGCTACATCTAACCCTTTTTTGGCCGTTTCTAACCCATTTTAAGCCAGCTTTGGTAATTTCTGACCCATTTTTGCACATCTCTAACCTTTTTTAAGCCGGTTTTGGCTATTTCTCACTCATCTCTGCTTACCTCTAACCCTTTTTAAACCGGTTTTGGCCATTTCTAATCCAATTTTTGTCCATTTCTAACCCGTTTTAAATCATTTTTGGCCATTTCTATCCCATTTTTGCGTGTCTAGAACCCTTTTAATGCATTTTTGACTCATTCTAAACCATTTTTGCCCACTTTCCACCCGTTTTAAGCTAGTTTTTTTCTGTTTCTAACCCAGTTTTCCCCATTTCTTTACCCACTTGAATCCATTTTTGGCCATTTCTAGCCCATTTTTGCACATCTCTAACCGGCTTTAAAGCAGTTTTGGCCATTTCTAACCATTTCTGGCACATCTCTAACCTCTTTTAAGCCATTCTTTGCCATTTCTAACCCATTTCTGCTCATCTCTAGCCCTTTTAAAGCCACGTTTGGGTCTTTCTACACCATTTTTTCTGACTTTCAACCTGGTTTAAGCCGTTTTTCTTTCCCTTTCTAACTCATTTTTTGCCCATTGCTCACACGATTTAAACCATTTTTGGATTTATCTAAACCATTTTTACACACTTCTAACACATTTTAAGCCATTTTTCACTATTTCTATCCCATTTTAAGGCGTTTTTGGCCATTTGTAACCCATTTTTGCATACATCTAACCCTTTTAAAGCCGTTTTGGGCTCTTTCTAAAACACTCTCTTCCGCATTCAAGTAATTATAAGCATTTTTTTTTTCTTTTCTGACCCATTTTTGGCCCAGTTCTCACACGTTTTATGCCATTTTCGGCTACATCTAACCCTTTTTTGGCCGTTTCTAACCCATTTTAAGCCAGCTTTGGTAATTTCTGACCCATTTTTGCACATCTCTAACCTTTTTTAAGCGGTTTTGGCTATTTCTCACTCATCTCTGCTTACCTCTAACCCTTTTTAAACCGGTTTTGGCCATTTCTAATCCAATTTTTGTCCATTTCTAACCCGTTTTAAATCATTTTTGGCCATTTCTATCCCATTTTTGCGTGTCTAGAACCCTTTTAATGCATTTTTGACTCATTCTAAACCATTTTTGCCCACTTTCCACCCGTTTTAAGCTAGTTTTTTTCTGTTTCTAACCCAGTTTTCCCCATTTCTTTACCCACTTGAATCCATTTTTGGCCATTTCTAGCCCATTTTTGCACATCTCTAACCGGCTTTAAAGCAGTTTTGGCCATTTCTAACCATTTCTGGCACATCTCTAACCTCTTTTAAGCCATTCTTTGCCATTTCTAACCCATTTCTGCTCATCTCTAGCCCTTTTAAAGCCACGTTTGGGTCTTTCTACACCATTTTTTCTGACTTTCAACCTGGTTTAAGCCGTTTTTCTTTCCCTTTCTAACTCATTTTTTGCCATTGCTCACACGATTTAAACCATTTTTGGATTTATCTAAACCATTTTTACACACTTCTAACACATTTTAAGCCATTTTTCACTATTTCTATCCCATTTTAAGGCGTTTTTGGCCATTTGTAACCCATTTTTGCATACATCTAACCCTTTTAAAGCCGTTTTGGGCTCTTTCTAAAACACTCTCTTCCGCATTCAAGTAATTATAAGCATTTTTTTTTCTTTTCTGACCCATTTTTGGCCCAGTTCTCACACGTTTTATGCCATTTTCGGCTACATCTAACCCTTTTTTGGCCGTTTCTAACCCATTTTAAGCCAGCTTTGGTAATTTCTGACCCATTTTTGCACATCTCTAACCTTTTTTAAGCCGGTTTTGGCTATTTCTCACTCATCTCTGCTTACCTCTAACCCTTTTTAAACCGGTTTTGGCCATTTCTAATCCAATTTTTGTCCATTTCTAACCCGGTTTAAATCATTTTTGGCCATTTCTATCCCATTTTTGCGTGCCTAGAACCCTTTTAATGCATTTTTGACTCATTCTAAACCATTTTTGCCCACTTTCCACCCGTTTTAAGCTAGTTTTTTTTCTGTTTCTAACCCAGTTTTCCCCATTTCTTTACCCACTTGAATCCATTTTTGGCCATTTCTAGCCCATTTTTGCACATCTCTAACCTGCTTTAAAGCAGTTTTGGCCATTTCTAACCATTTCTGGCACATCTCTAACCTCTTTTAAGCCATTCTTTGCCATTTCTAACCCATTTCTGCTCATCTCTAGCCCTTTTAAAGACACGTTTGGGTCTTTCTACACCATTTTTTCTGACTTTCAACCTGGTTTAAGCCATTTTTCTTTCCTTTTCTAACTCATTTTTTGCCCATTGCTCACACGATTTAAACCATTTTTGGATTTATCTAAACCATTTTTACACACTTCTAACACATTTTAAGCTATTTTTCACTATTTCTATCCCATTTTAAGGCGTTTTTGGCCATTTCTAACCCATTTTTGCATACATCTAACCCTTTTAAAGCCGTTTTGGGCTCTTTCTAAAACACTTTCTTCTGCATTCAACTAGTTATAAGCATTTTTTTTTCTTTTCTGACCCATTTTTGGCCCAGTTCTCACACGTTTTATGCCATTTTCGGCTACATCTAACCCTTTTTTACCCACTACTAACCCATTTTAACCCTTTTTTGGCTATATCTAACCCATTTTAAGCTATTTTTGGCCATTTCTAACCCTTTTTTGCTCATCTCTAGCCCCTTTTAAGCCAATTTTGGCTTTTTCTAAACCGTTCTCGCATACCTCTAACCCTTTTAAGCCGGTTTTGGCCATTTCTAATGCATTTTTTGTCCATTTTTGAGGCTTTTTAAATAAATTTTGGCCATTTCTATTCCATTTTTGCAAATCTCTAACCCTTTTAAAGCCATTTTTGGTTCTTTCTAAACCATTTCTCCCCACTTTCAACACGGTTTATGCTATTTTTTTTTCTGTTTCTAACCCAGTTTTCTGCATTTCTCACCATCTTTAATCCATTTTTTGCCACTTCTAACCATTTTATTTTTTTTTTTTTTTTACACATCTCTTACCTGCTTTAAAGCCTTTTTGGCCATTTCTAACCCAATTTTGGCCATTCTTAACCTGTTTTATGCCATTCTTGGCCATTTCTAACTCATTTTTGCACATCTCTAACCCCTTTTAAGCTACTTTTGGCCATTTCTTATCCATTTTTTATCCATTTCTAACCCATTTTTCTCCATTTCTAACACATTTTAAAGAGTTTTTGGCCATTTCTATCCCATTTTTGCACATCTCTAATCCTTTTTAAGCCTTTTTGGGCTATATCTTCACCATTTTTTCCCTCATTCAAAACTTTTTATGCTTTTTTTCTGTTTCTAATGCAGTTTTTCCCATTTCTCTCCCGCTTTAATCCATTTTTGCCATTTCTGACCAGTTTTTGCACATCTCTAACCTGCTTTAAAGCCTTTTTGGCCATTTCTATCCCAGTTTTTGCATATCTCTTACCCTTTTTAAGCCTTTTTTGGCTATACCTTAACCATTTTTGCCCTCCTTCAACTCTTATTAAGCTTTTTTTTTTTTCTGTTTCTAACACAGTTTCTCCCAATTATTACCCGCATTAATCCATTTTTGGCCATTTCTAACCCACTTTTACACATCTCTAACCTGCTTTAAAGCATTTTTGGCCATTTCCAACCATTTTTGGCACATCTATAAGCCCTTTTAAGCCATTTTTTTGCCATTTCTAACCCATTTTTGCACATCTCTAACCCTTTTAAAGCCATTTTTGCCTCTTTCTACACGATGTTTTCTCGCTCTCAACCCGTTTTAAGCCATTTTTAGTTCTTTTCTAACTCATTTTTTGCCTGTTTCTCACACGATCTAAACCGTTTTCGGCTATATCTAACCCATTTTTGCTCACTCCTAACGCATTTTAAGCCATTTTCACCATTTCTGTCCCAATTTAAACCTTTTGGGCCATTTCTAGCACAGTTTTGCAAACTTCTAACCCATTTTAAGCAATTTTTGGCCATTCCTACCCCAGTTTTACCCCTATCTAACCACCTTTAAGCCGCTTTTGGCCATTTATAACCCAATTTTCCTCAGCTCTAACCCTTTTTAAGCCTTTTTTTGCTCTACCTGAACGATTTTTGCCAACTTTCCACTCGTTTGAAGGTTTTTTCTATTTCCTTTCTAACCAACTTTTCCCATTTCTTACCTGCTTTAACCATTTTTGCCATTTCTAACCATTGCACACACATCTCTAACCTGCTTTAAAGCCTTTTTGGCCATTTCTAACCCGCTTTTGGCCAACTTAGGCCATTTCTAACCCGTTTTTGCACATCTCTAACCCGCTTTAAAGCTTTTTTGGCCGTTTCTAACCCATTTTAAGCCAGCTTTGGTCATTTCTGACCCATTTTTGCACATCTCTAACCTTTTTTAAGCTGGTTTTGGCTATTTCTCACTCATCTCTGCTTACCTCTAACCCTTTTTAAACCGGTTTTGGCCATTTCTAATCCAATTTTTGTCCATTTCTAACCCGTTTTAAATCATTTTTGGCCATTTCTATCCCATTTTTGCGTGTCTAGAACCCTTTTAATGCATTTTTGACTCATTCTAAACCATTTTTGCCCACTTTCCACCCGTTTTAAGCTAGTTTTTTTCTGTTTCTAACCCAGTTTTCCCCATTTCTTTACCCACTTGAATCCATTTTTGGCCATTTCTAGCCCATTTTTGCACATCTCTAACCGGCTTTAAAGCAGTTTTGGCCATTTCTAACCATTTCTGGCACATCTCTAACCTCTTTTAAGCCATTCTTTGCCATTTCTAACCCATTTCTGCTCATCTCTAGCCCTTTTAAAGACACGTTTGGGTCTTTCTACACCATTTTTTCTGACTTTCAACCTGGTTTAAGCCATTTTTCTTTCCTTTTCTAACTCATTTTTTGCCCATTGCTCACACGATTTAAACCATTTTTGGGTTTATCTAAACCATTTTTACACACTTCTAACACATTTTAAGCTATTTTTCACTATTTCTATCCCATTTTAAGGCGTTTTTGGCCATTTCTAACCCATTTTTGCATACATCTAACCCTTTTAAAGCCGTTTTGGGCTCTTTCTAAAACACTTTCTTCTGCATTCAACTAGTTATAAGCATTTTTTTTTTCTTTTCTGACCCATTTTTGGCCCAGTTCTCACACGTTTTATGCCATTTTCGGCTACATCTAACCCTTTTTTACCCACTACTAACCCATTTTAACCCTTTTTTGGCTATATCTAACCCATTTTAAGCTATTTTTGGCCATTTCTAACCCTTTTTTGCTCATCTCTAGCCCCTTTTAAGCCAATTTGGCTTTTTCTAAACCGTTCTCGCATACCTCTAACCCTTTTAAGCCGGTTTTGGCCATTTCTAATGCATTTTTTGTCCATTTTTGAGGCTTTTTAAATAAATTTTGGCCATTTCTATTCCATTTTTGCAAATCTCTAACCCTTTTAAAGCCATTTTTGGTTCTTTCTAAACCATTTCTCCCCACTTTCAACACGGTTTATGCTATTTTTTTTTCTGTTTCTAACCCAGTTTTCTGCATTTCTCACCATCTTTAATCCATTTTTTGCCACTTCTAACCATTTTATTTTTTTTTTTTTTTTACACATCTCTTACCTGCTTTAAAGCCTTTTTGGCCATTTCTAACCCAATTTTGGCCATTCTTAACCTGTTTTATGCCATTCTTGGCCATTTCTAACTCATTTTTGCACATCTCTAACCCCTTTTAAGCTACTTTTGGCCATTTCTTATCCATTTTTTATCCATTTCTAACCCATTTTTCTCCATTTCTAACACATTTTAAAGAGTTTTTGGCCATTTCTATCCCATTTTTGCACATCTCTAATCCTATTTAAGCCTTTTTGGGCTATATCTTCACCATTTTTTCCCTCATTCAAAACTTTTTATGCTTTTTTTCTGTTTCTAATGCAGTTTTTCCCATTTCTCTCCCGCTTTAATCCATTTTTGGCCATTTCTGACCAGTTTTTGCACATCTCTAACCTGCTTTAAAGCCTTTTTGGCCATTTCTATCCCAGTTTTTGCATATCTCTTACCCTTTTTAAGCCTTTTTTGGCTATACCTTAACCATTTTTGCCCTCCTTCAACTCTTATTAAGCTTTTTTTTTTTTTCTGTTTCTAACACAGTTTCTCCCAATTATTACCCGCATTAATCCATTTTTGGCCATTTCTAACCCACTTTTACACATCTCTAACCTGCTTTAAAGCATTTTTGGCCATTTCCAACCATTTTTGGCACATCTATAAGCCCTTTTAAGCCATTTTTTGCCATTTCTAACCCATTTTTGCACATCTCTAACCCTTTTAAAGCCATTTTTGCCTCTTTCTACACGATGTTTTCTCGCTCTCAACCCGTTTTAAGCCATTTTTAGTTCTTTTCTAACTCATTTTTTGCCTGTTTCTCACACGATCTAAACCGTTTTCGGCTATATCTAACCCATTTTTGCTCACTCCTAACGCATTTTAAGCCATTTTTCACCATTTCTGTCCCAATTTAAACCTTTTGGGCCATTTCTAGCACAGTTTTGCAAACTTCTAACCCATTTTAAGCAATTTTTGGCCATTCCTACCCCAGTTTTACCCCTATCTAACCACCTTTAAGCCGCTTTTGGCCATTTATAACCCAATTTTCCTCAGCTCTAACCCTTTTTAAGCCTTTTTTTGCTCTACCTGAACGATTTTTGCCAACTTTCCACTCGTTTGAAGGTTTTTTCTATTTCCTTTCTAACCAACTTTTCCCCATTTCTTACCTGCTTTAACCCATTTTTGCCATTTCTAACCATTGCACACACATCTCTAACCTGCTTTAAAGCCTTTTTGGCCATTTCTAACCCGCTTTTGGCCAACTTAGGCCATTTCTAACCCGTTTTTGCACATCTCTAACCCGCTTTAAAGCTTTTTTGGCCGTTTCTAACCCATTTTAAGCCAGCTTTGGTCATTTCTGACCCATTTTTGCACATCTCTAACCTTTTTTAAGCTGGTTTTGGCTATTTCTCACTCATCTCTGCTTACCTCTAACCCTTTTTAAACCGGTTTTGGCCATTTCTAATCCAATTTTTGTCCATTTCTAACCCGTTTTAAATCATTTTTGGCCATTTCTATCCCATTTTTGCGTGTCTAGAACCCTTTTAATGCATTTTTGACTCATTCTAAACCATTTTTGCCCACTTTCCACCCGTTTTAAGCTAGTTTTTTTCTGTTTCTAACCCAGTTTTCCCCATTTCTTTACCCACTTGAATCCATTTTTGGCCATTTCTAGCCCATTTTTGCACATCTCTAACCGGCTTTAAAGCAGTTTTGGCCATTTCTAACCATTTCTGGCACATCTCTAACCTCTTTTAAGCCATTCTTTGCCATTTCTAACCCATTTCTGCTCATCTCTAGCCCTTTTAAAGACACGTTTGGGTCTTTCTACACCATTTTTTCTGACTTTCAACCTGGTTTAAGCCATTTTTCTTTCCTTTTCTAACTCATTTTTTGCCCATTGCTCACACGATTTAAACCATTTTTGGGTTTATCTAAACCATTTTTACACACTTCTAACACATTTTAAGCTATTTTTCACTATTTCTATCCCATTTTAAGGCGTTTTTGGCCATTTCTAACCCATTTTTGCATACATCTAACCCTTTTAAAGCCGTTTTGGGCTCTTTCTAAAACACTTTCTTCTGCATTCAACTAGTTATAAGCATTTTTTTTTCTTTTCTGACCCATTTTTGGCCCAGTTCTCACACGTTTTATGCCATTTTCGGCTACATCTAACCCTTTTTTACCCACTACTAACCCATTTTAACCCTTTTTTGGCTATATCTAACCCATTTTAAGCTATTTTTGGCCATTTCTAACCCTTTTTTGCTCATCTCTAGCCCCTTTTAAGCCAATTTTGGCTTTTTCTAAACCGTTCTCGCATACCTCTAACCCTTTTAAGCCGGTTTTGGCCATTTCTAATGCATTTTTTGTCCATTTTTGAGGCTTTTTAAATAAATTTTGGCCATTTCTATTCCATTTTTGCAAATCTCTAACCCTTTTAAAGCCATTTTTGGTTCTTTCTAAACCATTTCTCCCCACTTTCAACACGGTTTATGCTATTTTTTTTTCTGTTTCTAACCCAGTTTTCTGCATTTCTCACCATCTTTAATCCATTTTTTGCCACTTCTAACCATTTTATTTTTTTTTTTTTTTTACACATCTCTTACCTGCTTTAAAGCCTTTTTGGCCATTTCTAACCCAATTTTGGCCATTCTTAACCTGTTTTATGCCATTCTTGGCCATTTCTAACTCATTTTTGCACATCTCTAACCCCTTTTAAGCTACTTTTGGCCATTTCTTATCCATTTTTTATCCATTTCTAACCCATTTTTCTCCATTTCTAACACATTTTAAAGAGTTTTTGGCCATTTCTATCCCATTTTTGCACATCTCTAATCCTATTTAAGCCTTTTTGGGCTATATCTTCACCATTTTTTCCCTCATTCAAAACTTTTTATGCTTTTTTTCTGTTTCTAATGCAGTTTTTCCCATTTCTCTCCCGCTTTAATCCATTTTTGGCCATTTCTGACCAGTTTTTGCACATCTCTAACCTGCTTTAAAGCCTTTTTGGCCATTTCTATCCCAGTTTTTGCATATCTCTTACCCTTTTTAAGCCTTTTTTGGCTATACCTTAACCATTTTTGCCCTCCTTCAACTCTTATTAAGCTTTTTTTTTTTTTCTGTTTCTAACACAGTTTCTCCCAATTATTACCCGCATTAATCCATTTTTGGCCATTTCTAACCCACTTTTACACATCTCTAACCTGCTTTAAAGCATTTTTGGCCATTTCCAACCATTTTTGGCACATCTATAAGCCCTTTTAAGCCATTTTTTGCCATTTCTAACCCATTTTTGCACATCTCTAACCCTTTTAAAGCCATTTTTGCCTCTTTCTACACGATGTTTTCTCGCTCTCAACCCGTTTTAAGCCATTTTTAGTTCTTTTCTAACTCATTTTTTGCCTGTTTCTCACACGATCTAAACCGTTTTCGGCTATATCTAACCCATTTTTGCTCACTCCTAACGCATTTTAAGCCATTTTTCACCATTTCTATCCCAATTTAAACCTTTTGGGCCATTTCTAGCACAGTTTTGCAAACTTCTAACCCATTTTAAGCAATTTTTGGCCATTCCTACCCCAGTTTTACCCCTATCTAACAACCTTTAAGCCGCTTTTGGCCATTTATAACCCAATTTTCCTCAGCTCTAACCCTTTTTAAGCCTTTTTTTGCTCTACCTGAACGATTTTTGCCAACTTTCCACTCGTTTGAAGGTTTTTTCTATTTCCTTTCTAACCAACTTTTCCCCATTTCTTACCTGCTTTAACCCATTTTTGCCATTTCTAACCATTGCACACACATCTCTAACCTGCTTTAAAGCCTTTTTGGCCATTTCTAACCCGCTTTTGGCCAACTTAGGCCATTTCTAACCCGTTTTTGCACATCTCTAACCCGCTTTAAAGCTTTTTTGGCCGTTTCTAACCCATTTTAAGCCAGCTTTGGTCATTTCTGACCCATTTTTGCACATCTCTAACCTTTTTTAAGCTGGTTTTGGCTATTTCTCACTCATCTCTGCTTACCTCTAACCCTTTTTAAACCGGTTTTGGCCATTTCTAATCCAATTTTTGTCCATTTCTAACCCGTTTTAAATCATTTTTGGCCATTTCTATCCCATTTTTGCGTGTCTAGAACCCTTTTAATGCATTTTTGACTCATTCTAAACCATTTTTGCCCACTTTCCACCCGTTTTAAGCTAGTTTTTTTCTGTTTCTAACCCAGTTTTCCCCATTTCTTTACCCACTTGAATCCATTTTTGGCCATTTCTAGCCCATTTTTGCACATCTCTAACCGGCTTTAAAGCAGTTTTGGCCATTTCTAACCATTTCTGGCACATCTCTAACCTCTTTTAAGCCATTCTTTGCCATTTCTAACCCATTTCTGCTCATCTCTAGCCCTTTTAAAGACACGTTTGGGTCTTTCTACACCATTTTTTCTGACTTTCAACCTGGTTTAAGCCATTTTTCTTTCCTTTTCTAACTCATTTTTTGCCCATTGCTCACACGATTTAAACCATTTTTGGGTTTATCTAAACCATTTTTACACACTTCTAACACATTTTAAGCTATTTTTCACTATTTCTATCCCATTTTAAGGCGTTTTTGGCCATTTCTAACCCATTTTTGCATACATCTAACCCTTTTAAAGCCGTTTTGGGCTCTTTCTAAAACACTTTCTTCTGCATTCAACTAGTTATAAGCATTTTTTTTTCTTTTCTGACCCATTTTTGGCCCAGTTCTCACACGTTTTATGCCATTTTCGGCTACATCTAACCCTTTTTTACCCACTACTAACCCATTTTAACCCTTTTTTGGCTATATCTAACCCATTTTAAGCTATTTTTGGCCATTTCTAACCCTTTTTTGCTCATCTCTAGCCCCTTTTAAGCCAATTTTGGCTTTTTCTAAACCGTTCTCGCATACCTCTAACCCTTTTAAGCCGGTTTTGGCCATTTCTAATGCATTTTTTGTCCATTTTTGAGGCTTTTTAAATAAATTTTGGCCATTTCTATTCCATTTTTGCAAATCTCTAACCCTTTTAAAGCCATTTTTGGTTCTTTCTAAACCATTTCTCCCCACTTTCAACACGGTTTATGCTATTTTTTTTTCTGTTTCTAACCCAGTTTTCTGCATTTCTCACCATCTTTAATCCATTTTTTGCCACTTCTAACCATTTTATTTTTTTTTTTTTTTTACACATCTCTTACCTGCTTTAAAGCCTTTTTGGCCATTTCTAACCCAATTTTGGCCATTCTTAACCTGTTTTATGCCATTCTTGGCCATTTCTAACTCATTTTTGCACATCTCTAACCCCTTTTAAGCTACTTTTGGCCATTTCTTATCCATTTTTTATCCATTTCTAACCCATTTTTCTCCATTTCTAACACATTTTAAAGAGTTTTTGGCCATTTCTATCCCATTTTTGCACATCTCTAATCCTATTTAAGCCTTTTTGGGCTATATCTTCACCATTTTTTCCCTCATTCAAAACTTTTTATGCTTTTTTTCTGTTTCTAATGCAGTTTTTCCCATTTCTCTCCCGCTTTAATCCATTTTTGGCCATTTCTGACCAGTTTTTGCACATCTCTAACCTGCTTTAAAGCCTTTTTGGCCATTTCTATCCCAGTTTTTGCATATCTCTTACCCTTTTTAAGCCTTTTTTGGCTATACCTTAACCATTTTTGCCCTCCTTCAACTCTTATTAAGCTTTTTTTTTTTTTCTGTTTCTAACACAGTTTCTCCCAATTATTACCCGCATTAATCCATTTTTGGCCATTTCTAACCCACTTTTACACATCTCTAACCTGCTTTAAAGCATTTTTGGCCATTTCCAACCATTTTTGGCACATCTATAAGCCCTTTTAAGCCATTTTTTGCCATTTCTAACCCATTTTTGCACATCTCTAACCCTTTTAAAGCCATTTTTGCCTCTTTCTACACGATGTTTTCTCGCTCTCAACCCGTTTTAAGCCATTTTTAGTTCTTTTCTAACTCATTTTTTGCCTGTTTCTCACACGATCTAAACCGTTTTCGGCTATATCTAACCCATTTTTGCTCACTCCTAACGCATTTTAAGCCATTTTTCACCATTTCTATCCCAATTTAAACCTTTTGGGCCATTTCTAGCACAGTTTTGCAAACTTCTAACCCATTTTAAGCAATTTTTGGCCATTCCTACCCCAGTTTTACCCCTATCTAACCACCTTTAAGCCGCTTTTGGCCATTTATAACCCATTTTTCCTCAGCTCTAACCCTTTTTAAGCCTTTTTTTGCTCTACCTGAACGATTTTTGCCAACTTTCCACTCGTTTGAAGGTTTTTTCTATTTCCTTTCTAACCAACTTTTCCCCATTTCTTACCTGCTTTAACCCATTTTTGCCATTTCTAACCATTGCACACACATCTCTAACCTGCTTTAAAGCCTTTTTGGCCATTTCTAACCCGCTTTTGGCCAACTTAGGCCATTTCTAACCCGTTTTTGCACATCTCTAACCCGCTTTAAAGCTTTTTTGGCCGTTTCTAACCCATTTTAAGCCAGCTTTGGTCATTTCTGACCCATTTTTGCACATCTCTAACCTTTTTTAAGCTGGTTTTGGCTATTTCTCACTCATCTCTGCTTACCTCTAACCCTTTTTAAACCGGTTTTGGCCATTTCTAATCCAATTTTTGTCCATTTCTAACCCGTTTTAAATCATTTTTGGCCATTTCTATCCCATTTTTGCGTGCCTAGAACCCTTTTAATGCATTTTTGACTCATTCTAAACCATTTTTGCCCACTTTCCACCCGTTTTAAGCTAGTTTTTTTCTGTTTCTAACCCAGTTTTCCCCATTTCTTTACCCACTTGAATCCATTTTTGGCCATTTCTAGCCCATTTTTGCACATCTCTAACCTGCTTTAAAGCAGTTTTGGCCATTTCTAACCATTTCTGGCACATCTCTAACCTCTTTTAAGCCATTCTTTGCCATTTCTAACCCATTTCTGCTCATCTCTAGCCCTTTTAAAGACACGTTTGGGTCTTTCTACACCATTTTTTCTGACTTTCAACCTGGTTTAAGCCATTTTTCTTTCCTTTTCTAACTCATTTTTTGCCCATTGCTCACACGATTTAAACCATTTTTGGGTTTATCTAAACCATTTTTACACACTTCTAACACATTTTAAGCCATTTTTCACTATTTCTATCCCATTTTAAGGCGTTTTTGGCCATTTCTAACCCATTTTTGCATACATCTAACCCTTTTAAAGCCGTTTTGGGCTCTTTCTAAAACACTTTCTTCTGCATTCAACTAGTTATAAGCATTTTTTTTTCTTTTCTGACCCATTTTTGGCCCAGTTCTCACACGTTTTATGCCATTTTCGGCTACATCTAACCCTTTTTTACCCACTACTAACCCATTTTAACCCTTTTTTGGCTATATCTAACCCATTTTAAGCTATTTTTGGCCATTTCTAACCCTTTTTTGCTCATCTCTAGCCCCTTTTAAGCCAATTTTGGCTTTTTCTAAACCGTTCTCGCATGCCTCTAACCCTTTTAAGCCGGTTTTGGCCATTTCTAATGCATTTTTTGTCCATTTTTGAGGCTTTTTAAATAAATTTTGGCCATTTCTATTCCATTTTTGCAAATCTCTAACCCTTTTAAAGCCATTTTTGGTTCTTTCTAAACCATTTCTCCCCACTTTCAACACGGTTTATGCTATTTTTTTTTTCTGTTTCTAACCCAGTTTTCTGCATTTCTCACCATCTTTAATCCATTTTTTGCCACTTCTAACCATTTTATTTTTTTTTTTTTTTACACATCTCTTACCTGCTTTAAAGCCTTTTTGGCCATTTCTAACCCAATTTTGGCCATTCTTAACCTGTTTTATGCCATTCTTGGCCATTTCTAACTCATTTTTGCACATCTCTAACCCCTTTTAAGCTACTTTTGGCCATTTCTTATCCATTTTTTATCCATTTCTAACCCATTTTTCTCCATTTCTAACACATTTTAAAGAGTTTTTGGCCATTTCTATCCCATTTTTGCACATCTCTAATCCTATTTAAGCCTTTTTGGGCTATATCTTCACCATTTTTTCCCTCATTCAAAACTTTTTATGCTTTTTTTCTGTTTCTAATGCAGTTTTTCCCATTTCTCTCCCGCTTTAATCCATTTTTGGCCATTTCTGACCAGTTTTTGCACATCTCTAACCTGCTTTAAAGCCTTTTTGGCCATTTCTATCCCAGTTTTTGCATATCTCTTACCCTTTTTAAGCCTTTTTTGGCTATACCTTAACCATTTTTGCCCTCCTTCAACTCTTATTAAGCTTTTTTTTTTTTTTCTGTTTCTAACACAGTTTCTCCCAATTATTACCCGCATTAATCCATTTTTGGCCATTTCTAACCCACTTTTACACATCTCTAACCTGCTTTAAAGCATTTTTGGCCATTTCCAACCATTTTTGGCACATCTATAAGCCCTTTTAAGCCATTTTTTGCCATTTCTAACCCATTTTTGCACATCTCTAACCCTTTTAAAGCCATTTTTGCCTCTTTCTACACGATGTTTTCTCGCTCTCAACCCGTTTTAAGCCATTTTTAGTTCTTTTCTAACTCATTTTTTGCCTGTTTCTCACACGATCTAAACCGTTTTCGGCTATATCTAACCCATTTTTGCTCACTCCTAACGCATTTTAAGCCATTTTTCACCATTTCTATCCCAATTTAAACCTTTTGGGCCATTTCTAGCACAGTTTTGCAAACTTCTAACCCATTTTAAGCAATTTTTGGCCATTCCTACCCCAGTTTTACCCCTATCTAACCACCTTTAAGCCGCTTTTGGCCATTTATAACCCAATTTTCCTCAGCTCTAACCCTTTTTAAGCCTTTTTTTGCTCTACCTGAACGATTTTTGCCAACTTTCCACTCGTTTGAAGGTTTTTTCTATTTCCTTTCTAACCAACTTTTCCCCATTTCTTACCTGCTTTAACCCATTTTTGCCATTTCTAACCATTGCACACACATCTCTAACCTGCTTTAAAGCCTTTTTGGCCATTTCTAACCCGCTTTTGGCCAACTTAGGCCATTTCTAACCCGTTTTCGCACATCTCTAACCCGCTTTAAAGCTTTTTTGGCCGTTTCTAACCCATTTTAAGCCAGCTTTGGTCATTTCTGACCCATTTTTGCACATCTCTAACCTTTTTTAAGCTGGTTTTGGCTATTTCGCACTCATCTCTGCTTGCCTCTAACCCTTTTTAAACCGGTTTTGGCCATTTCTAATCCAATTTTTGTCCATTTCTAACCCGTTTTAAATCATTTTTGGCCATTTCTATCCCATTTTTGCATGTCTAGAACCCTTTTAATGCATTTTTGACTCATTCTAAACCATTTTTGCCCACTTTCCACCCGTTTTAAGCTAGTTTTTTTCTGTTTCTAACCCAGTTTTCCCCATTTCTTTACCCACTTGAATCCATTTTTGGCCATTTCTAGCCCATTTTTGCACATCTCTAACCGGCTTTAAAGCAGTTTTGGCCATTTCTAACCATTTCTGGCACATCTCTAACCTCTTTTAAGCCATTCTTTGCCATTTCTAACCCATTTCTGCTCATCTCTAGCCCTTTTAAAGCCACGTTTGGGTCTTTCTACACCATTTTCTCTGACTTTCAACCTGGTTTAAGCCATTTTTCTTTCCTTTTCTAACTCATTTTTTGCCCATTGCTCACACGATTTAAACCATTTTTGGGTTTATCTAAACCATTTTTACACACTTCTAACACATTTTAAGCCATTTTTCACTATTTCTATCCCATTTTAAGGCGTTTTTGGCCATTTGTAACCCATTTTTGCATACATCTAACCCTTTTAAAGCCGTTTTTGGGCTCTTTCTAAAACACTCTCTTCCGCATTCAAGTAATTATAAGCATTTTTTTTTCTTTTCTGACCCATTTTTGGCCCAGTTCTCACACGTTTTATGCCATTTTCGGCTACATCTAACCCTTTTTTAACACACTACTAACCCATTTTAACCCTTTTTTGGCTATATCTAACCCATTTTAAGCTATTTTTGGCCATTTCTAACCCTTTTTTGCTCATCTCTAGCCCCTTTTAAGCCAATTTTGGCTTTTTCTAAACCGTTCTCGCATACCTCTAACCCTTTTAAGCCGGTTTTGGCCATTTCTAATGCATTTTTTGTCCATTTTTGAGGCTTTTTAAATAAATTTTGGCCATTTCTATTCCATTTCTGCAAATCTCTAACCCTTTTAAAGCCATTTTTGGTTCTTTCTAAACCATTTTTGCCCACTTTCAACACGGTTTATGCTATTTTTTTTTCTGTTTCTAACCCAGTTTTCTGCATTTCTCACCATCTTTAATCCATTTTTTTGCCACTTCTAACCATTTTATTTTTTTTTTTTTTTTTACACATCTCTTACCTGCTTTAAAGCCTTTTTGGCCATTTCTAACCCAATTTTGGCCATTCTTAACCTGTTTTATGCCATTCTTGGCCATTTCTAACTCATTTTTGCACATCTCTAACCCCTTTTAAGTAAATTTTGGCCATTTCTTATCCATTTTTTGTCCATTTCTAACCCATTTTTCTCCATTTCTAACACATTTTAAAGAGTTTTTGGCCATTTCTATCCCATTTTTGCACATCTCTAATCCTATTTAAGCCTTTTTGGGCTATATCTTCACCATTTTTTCCCTCATTCAAAACTTTTTATGCTTTTTTTCTGTTTCTAATGCAGTTTTTCCCATTTCTCTCCCGCTTTAATCCATTTTTGGCCATTTCTGACCAGTTTTTGCACATCTCTAACCTGCTTTAAAGCCTTTTTGGCCATTTCTATCCCAGTTTTTGCATATCTCTAACCCTTTTTAAGCCTTTTTTGGCTATACCTTAACCATTTTTGCCCTCCTTCAACTCTTATTAAGCTTTTATTTTTTTCTGTTTCTAACACAGTTTCTCCCAATTATTACCCGCTTTAATCCATTTTTGGCCATTTCTAACCCACTTTTACACATCTCTAAACTGCTTTAAAGCATTTTTGGCCATTTCCAAACATTTTTGGCACATCTATAAGCCCTTTTAAGCCATTTTTTTGCCATTTCTAACCCATTTTTGCACATCTCTAACCCTTTTAAAGCCATTTTTGCCTCTTTCTACACGATGTTTTCTCGCTCTCAACCCGTTTTAAGCCATTTTTAGTTCTTTTCTAACTCATTTTTTGCCTGTTTCTCACACGATTTAAACCGTTTTCGGCTATATCTAACCCATTTTTGCTCACTCCTAACTCATTTTAAGCCATTTTTCACCATTTCTGTCCCAATTTAAACCTTTCGGGCCATTTCTAGCACAGTTTTGCAAACTTCTAACCCATTTTAAGCAATTTTTGGCCATTCCTACCCCAGTTTTACCCCTATCTAACCAACTTTAAGCCGCTTTTGGCCGTTTATAACCCATTTTTCCTCAGCTCTAACCCTTTTTAAGCCTTTTTTGCTCTACCTGAACGATTTTTGCCAACTTTCCACTCGTTTGAAGGTTTTTTCTCTTCCCTTTCTAACCAACTTTTCCCCATTTCTTACCTGCTTTAACCCATTTTTGCCATTTCTAACCATTGCACACACATCTCTAACCTGCTTTAAAGCCTTTTTGGCCATTTCTAACCCGCTTTTGGCCAACTTAGGCCATTTCTAACCCGTTTTCGCATATCTCTAACCCGCTTTAAAGCTTTTCTGGCCGTTTCTAACCCATTTTAAGCCAGCTTTGGTCATTTCTGACCCATTTTTGCACATCTCTAACCTTTTTGAAGCCGGTTTTGGCTATTTCGCACTCATCTCTGCTTCGTGCTCCCTTGTCACAACTGCTCTTGAAAGGAGAGAGGGCACCAGAAACGTTGGATTCAAATGCACTTTTAGGAGATAAAGTGAGGAGTGACAGCAATGTTTGTGTCACAGTTGCAAAGCTAACTGTGTGCTAAACATGATCAGCAGGAGCTTTTTCGCAAGGCTCTTCTGCTGTTTTAGAACAGTCTAAACATTGCTGCTCTACTCTCTCTGT
The DNA here is from genome assembly GCF_037157495.1 of Lathamus discolor. Lineage (NCBI taxonomy): Eukaryota > Metazoa > Chordata > Aves > Psittaciformes > Psittacidae > Lathamus > Lathamus discolor. The sequence continues at coordinate 29,612 of NW_027069409.1, read as the reverse complement.
TGCTGCTCAGCAGAGAGAGAGCACAGAGATGTTGGATTCAATTGGTCTTTCAGGCAGGAAAGGGAGGAGTGACAGCAATGGATGTTGCAGAGTTGCAAAGCTCGCTGTGCGCTGAAGATGATCTGTAGGAACATTTTGTCCTGGCTTTTCTGCTCTCTCAGCAGTGTCTAAACGTTCCTGCTCTACTTACTCTTGCTGCAGCTCACAGAGAGCGTGCACTGGAGAGGTTGTATTCAAACGGTCTTTTTGGAGAAAGAGTGAAGAGTGACAGCAATGTTTGTGTCACAGTTGCAAAGCTCACTGTGTGCTATAGATGACCAGCAGGAGGTTTTTCGCAAGGCTCTTCTGCTGTTTTAGCACAGTCTAAACATTGCTGCTCTACACTCTCTGTTGCTGCTCAGCAGAGAGCTGGCACAGAGATGTTGGATTCAACTGGTCTTTCAGGCAGGAAAGGGAGGAGTGACAGCAATGTGTGTTGCAGAGTTGCAAAGCTCGCTGTGCGCTGACGATGATGAGCAGGAACATTTTGGCCTGGCTCTTCTGCTCTTTCAGCAGAGTCTAAACGTTCCTGCTCTACTCACTCTGCTGCTGCTCAGTGAGAGCGGGCACTGGAAAGGTTGCATTCAAATGGACTTTTAGGAGATAAAGTGACAGTAATGTGTGTGTCACAGTTGCAAAGCTCACTGTGTGCTGAAGATGATCAGCAGGAACTTTGTGCATGTCTCTTCTGCTGTTTCAGCAGAGACCAAACGTAACTGCTATATTCTGCTGCTGCTGACAAAGAGCAAGCACAGGAGTTGTAGGATTCAATTGGACTTTCAGGTAGGAAAGTGAGGGGTGACAGCAATGTGTGTGACACAGTTTCAAAGCTCACTGTGCGCTGAAGGTGCCCAGCCGGAGTTTCCCTGCTGGCCCATCGGCTGTGGGATTAGAGGTCAAGCGCTTCGTGCTCCCCTGTCACAACTGCTCTTGAAAGGAGAGAGGGCCCCAGAAACGTTGGATTCAAATGCACTTTTAGGAGATAAAGTGAGGAGTGAGAGCAATGTTTGTGTCACAGTTGCAAAGCTAACTGTGTGCTAAACATGATCAGCAGGAGCTTTTTCGCAAGGCTCTTCTGCTGTTTTAGCACAGTCTAAACATTGCTGCTCTACTCTCTCTGTTGCTGCTCAGCAGAGAGCTGGCACAGAGATGTTGGATTCAATTGGTCTTTCAGGCAGGAAAGGGAGGAGTGACAGCAATGGATGTTGCAGTGTTGCAAAGCTCGCTGTGCGCTGAAGATGATCTGTAGGAACATTTTGTCCTGGCTTTTCTGCTCTTTCAGCAGTGTCTAAACGTTCCTGCTCTACTTACTCTTGCTGCAGCTCACAGAGAGCGTGCACTGGAGAGGTTGTATTCAAAGGGTCTTTTTGGAGAAAGAGTGAAGAGTGACAGCAATGTTTGTGTCACAGTTGCAAAGCTCACTGTGTGCTATAGATGACCAGCAGGAGGTTTTTCGCAAGGCTCTTCTGCTGTTTTAGCACAGTCTAAACATTGCTGCTCTACTCTCTCTGTTGCTGCTCAGCAGAGAGCTGGCACAGAGATGTTGGATTCAATTGGTCTTTCAGGCAGGAAAGGGAGGAGTGACAGCAATGTGTGTTGCAGAGTTGCAAAGCTCGCTGTTCGCTGACGATGATGAGCAGGAACATTTTGTCCTGGCTCTTCTATTCTTTGAGTAGGGTCTAAACATTCCTGCTCTACCCTCTCTGCTGCTGCACAGCAGAGAAAGGGCACAGAGATTTTGGATTCAATTGGACTTTGAGGTAGGAACGTGAGGAGCGACAGCAATATATGTGTCACAGTTGCAAAACTGACTGCGTGCTGAAGATGCATAGTCGGAGCTTTCACTCCTGGCTCTTCGGCTGTGGCAGCAGAGGCCAAGAGCTCGTGTTCACGTGTCACTGCTGCGGTTCAAACGAGAGAGGGCGCGAGAGACTATGGATTCAAACGGACTATTAGGAGATGAAGGGAGGAGTGACAGCAATGTGTGTTGCAGAGTTGCAAAGCTCGCTGTGCGCTGACGATGATCAGCAGGAACATTTTGGCCTGGCTCTTCTGCTCTTTCAGCAGAGTCTAAACGTTCCTGCTCTACTCACTCTGCTGCTGCTCAGAGAGAGCGGGCACTGGAAAGGTTGCATTCAAATGGACTTTCAGGAGATAAAGTGACCTGTGACAGTAATGTGTGTGTCACAGTTGCAAAGCTCACTGTGTGCTGAAGATGATCAGCAGGAACTTTGTGCATGTCTCTTCTGCTGTTTCAGCAGAGACCAAACGTAACTGCTATATTCTGCTGCTGCTGACAAAGAGCAAGCACAGGAGTTGTAGGATTCAATTGGACTTTCAGGTAGGAAAGTGAGGGGTGACAGCAATGTGTGTGACACAGTTTCAAAGCTCACTGTGCGCTGAAGGTGCCCAGCCGGAGTTTCCCTGCTGGCCCATCGGCTGTGGGATTAGAGGTCAAGCGCTTCGTGCTCCCCTGTCACAACTGCTCTTGAAAGGAGAGAGGGCACCCGAAACGTTGGATTCAAATGCACTTTTAGGAGATAAAGTGAGGAGTGACAGCAATGTTTGTGTCACAGTTGCAAAGCTAACTGTGTGCTAAACATGATCAGCAGGAGCTTTTTCGCAAGGCTCTTCTGCTGTTTTAGCACAGTCGAAACATTGCTGCTCTACTCTCTCTGTTGCTGCTCAGCAGAGAGAGAGCACAGAGATGTTGGATTCAATTGGTCTTTCAGGCAGGAAAGGGAGGAGTGACAGCAATGGATGTTTCAGAGTTGCAAAGCTCGCTGTGCGCTGAAGATGATCTGTAGGAACATTTTGTCCTGGCTTTTCTGCTCTTTCAGCAGTGTCTAAACCTTCCTGCTCTACTTACTCTTGCTGCAGCTCACAGAGAGCGTGCACTGGAGAGGTTGTATTCAAACGGTCTTTTTGGAGAAAGAGTGAAGAGTGACAGCAATGTTTGTGTCACAGTTGCAAAGCTCACTGTGTGCTATAGATGACCAGCAGGAGGTTTTTCGCAAGGCTCTTCTGCTGTTTTAGCACAGTCTAAACATTGCTGCTCTACTCTCTCTGTTGCTGCTCAGCAGAGAGATGGCACAGAGATGTTGGATTCAACTGGTCTTTCAGGCAGGAAAGGGAGGAGTGACAGCAATGTGTGTTGCAGAGTTGCAAAGCTCGCTGTGCGCTGACGATGATGAGCAGGAACATTTTGGCCTGGCTCTTCTGCTCTTTCAGCAGAGTCTAAGCGTTCCTGCTCAACTCACTCTGCTGCTGCTCAGAGAGAACGGGCACTGGAAAGGTTGCATTCAAATGGACTTTTAGGAGATAAAGTGACCAGTGACAGTAATGTGTGTGTCACAGTTGCAAAGCTCACTGTGTGCTGAAGATGATCAGCAGGAACTTTGTGCATGTCTCTTCTGCTGTTTCAGCAGAGACCAAACGTAACTGCTATATTCTGCTGCTGCTGACAAAGAGCAAGCACAGGAGTTGTAGGATTCAATTGGACTTTCAGGTAGGAAAGTGAGGGGTGACAGCAATGTGTGTGACACAGTTTCAAAGCTCACTGTGCGCTGAAGATACCCAGCCGGAGTTTCCCTGCTGGCCCATCGGCTGTGGGATTAGAGGTCAAGCGCTTCGTGCTCCCCTGTCACAACTGCTCTTGAAAGGAGAGAGGGCACCAGAAACTTTGGATTCAAATGCACTTTTAGGAGATAAAGTGAGGAGTGACAGCAATGTTTGTGTCACAGTTGCAAAGCTAACTGTGTGCTAAACATGATCAGCAGGAGCTTTTTCGCAAGGCTCTTCTGCTGTTTTAGCACAGTCGAAACATTGCTGCTCTACTCTCTCTGTTGCTGCTCAGCAGAGAGTGAGCACAGAGATGTTGGATTCAATTGGTCTTTCAGGCAGGAAAGGGAGGAGTGACAGCAATGGATGTTGCAGAGTTGCAAAGCTCGCTGTGCGCTGAAGATGATCTGTAGGAACATTTTGGCCTGGCTTTTCTGCTCTTTCAGCAGTGTCTAAACGTTCCTGCTCTACTTACTCTTGCTGCAGCTCACAGAGAGCGTGCACTGGAGAGGTTGTATTCAAACGGTCTTTTTGGAGAAAGAGTGAGGAGTGACAGCAATGTTTGTGTCACAGTTGCAAAGCTCACTGTGTGCTATAGATGACCAGCAGGAGGTTTTTCGCAAGGCTCTTCTGCTGTTTTAGCACAGTCTAAACATTGCTGCTCTACTCTCTCTGTTGCTGCTCAGCAGAGAGCTGGCACAGAGATGTTGGATTCAACTGGTCTTTCAGGCAGGAAAGGGAGGAGTGACAGCAATGTGTGTTGCAGAGTTGCAAAGCTCGCTGTGCGCTGACGATGATGAGCAGGAACATTTTGGCCTGGCTCTTCTGCTCTTTCAGCAGAGTCTAAACGTTCCTGCTCAACTCACTCTGCTGCTGCTCAGAGAGAGCGGGCACTGGAAAGGTTGCATTCAAATGGACTTTTAGGAGATAAAGTGACCAGTGACAGTAATGTGTGTGTCACAGTTGCAAAGCTCACTGTGTGCTGAAGATGATCAGCAGGAACTTTGTGCATGTCTCTTCTGCTGTTTCAGCAGAGACCAAACGTAACTGCTATATTCTGCTGCTGCTGACAAAGAGCAAGCACAGGAGTTGTAGGATTCAATTGGACTTTCAGGTAGGAAAGTGAGGGGTGACAGCAATGTGTGTGACACAGTTTCAAAGCTCACTGTGCGCTGAAGATACCCAGCCTGAGTTTCCCTGCTGGCCCATCGGCTGTGGGATTAGAGGTCAAGTGCTTCGTGCTCCCCTGTCACAACTGCTCTTGAAAGGAGAGAGGGCACCAGAAACGTTGGATTCAAATGCACTTTTAGGAGATAAAGTGAGGAGTGACAGCAATGTTTGTGTCACAGTTGCAAAGCTCACTGTGTGCTATAGATGACCAGCAGGAGGTTTTTCGCAAGGCTCTTCTGCTGTTTTAGCACAGTCTAAACATTGCTGCTCTACTCTCTCTGTTGCTGCTCAGCAGAGAGCTGGCACAGAGATGTTGGATTCAACTGGTCTTTCAGGCAGGAAAGGGAGGAGTGACAGCAATGTGTGTTGCAGAGTTGCAAAGCTCGCTGTGCGCTGACGATGATGAGCAGGAACATTTTGGCCTGGCTCTTCTGCTCTTTCAGCAGAGTCTAAACGTTCCTGCTCTACTCACTCTGCTGCTGCTCAGAGAGAGCGGGCACTGGAAAGGTTGCATTCAAATGGACTTTTAGGAGATAAAGTGACCAGTGACAGTAATGTGTGTGTCACAGTTGCAAAGCTCACTGTGTGCTGAAGATGATCAGCAGGAACTTTGTGCATGTCTCTTCTGCTGTTTCAGCAGAGACCAAACGTAACTGCTATATTCTGCTGCTGCTGACAAAGAGCAAGCACAGGAGTTGTAGGATTCAATTGGACTTTCAGGTAGGAAAGTGAGGGGTGACAGCAATGTGTGTGACACAGTTTCAAAGCTCACTGTGCGCTGAAGGTGCCCAGCTGGAGTTTCCCTGCTGGCCCATCGGCTGTGGGATTAGAGGTCAAGCGCTTCGTGCTCCCCTGTCACAACTGCTCTTGAAAGGAGAGAGGGCACCAGAAACGTTGGATTCAAATGCACCTTTAGGAGATAAAGCGAGGAGTGACAGCAATGTTTGTGTCACAGTTGCAAAGCTAACTGTGTGCTAAACATGATCAGCAGGAGCTTTTTCGCAAGGCTCTTCTGCTGTTTTAGCACAGTCGAAACATTGCTGCTCTACTCTCTCTGTTGCTGCTCAGCAGAGAGAGAGCACAGAGATGTTGGATTCAATTGGTCTTTCAGGCAGGAAAGGGAGGAGTGACAGCAATGTATGTTGCAGAGTTGCAAAGCTCGCTGTGCGCTGAAGATGATATGTAGGAACATTTTGGCCTGGCTTTTCTGCTCTTTCAGCAGTGTCTAAATGTTCCTGCTCTACTTACTCTTGCTGCAGCTCACAGAGAGCGTGCACTGGAGAGGTTGTATTCAAACGGTCTTTTTGGAGAAAAAGTGAGGAGTGACAGCAATGTTTGTGTCACAGTTGCAAAGCTCACTGTGTGCTATAGATGACCAGCAGGAGGTTTTTCGCAAGGCTCTTCTGCTGTTTTAGCACAGTCTAAACATTGCTGCTCTACTCTCTCTGTTGCTGCTCAGCAGAGAGCTGGCACAGAGATGTTGGATTCAACTGGTCTTTCAGGCAGGAAAGGGAGGAGTGACAGCAATGTGTGTTGCAGAGTTGCAAAGCTCGCTGTGCGCTGACGATGATCAGCAGGAACATTTTGGCCTGGCTCTTCTGCTCTTTCAGCAGAGTCTAAACGTTCCTGCTCTACTCACTCTGCTGCTGCTCAGAGAGAGCGGGCACTGGAAATGTTGCATTCAAATGGACTTTTAGGAGATAAAGTGACCAGTGACAGTAATGTGTGTGTCACAGTTGCAAAGCTCACTGTGTGCTGAAGATGATCAGCAGGAACTTTGTGCATGTCTCTTCTGCTGTTTCAGCAGAGACCAAACGTAACTGCTATATTCTGCTGCTGCTGACAAAGAGCAAGCACAGGAGTTGTAGGATTCAATTGGACTTTCAGGTAGGAAAGTGAGGGGTGACAGCAATGTGTGTGACACAGTTTCAAAGCTCACTGTGCGCTGAAGGTGCCCAGCCGGAGTTTCCCTGCTGGCCCATCGGCTGTGGGATTAGAGGTCAAGCGCTTCGTGCTCCCCTGTCACAACTGCTCTTGAAAGGAGAGAGGGCACCAGAAACGTTGGATTCAAATGCACTTTTAGGAGATAAAGTGAGGAGTGAGAGCAATGTTTGTGTCACAGTTGCAAAGCTAACTGTGTGCTAAACATGATCAGCAGGAGCTTTTTCGCAAGGCTCTTCTGCTGTTTTAGCACAGTCGAAACATTGCTGCTCTACTCTCTCTGTTGCTGCTCAGCAGAGAGAGAGCACAGAGATGTTGGATTCAATTGGTCTTTCAGGCAGGAAAGGGAGGAGTGACAGCAATGTATGTTGCAGAGTTGCAAAGCTCGCTGTGCGCTGAAGATGATCTGTAGGAACATTTTGGCCTGGCTTTTCTGCTCTTTCAGCAGTGTCTAAACGTTCCTGCTCTACTTACTCTTGCTGCAGCTCACAGAGAGCGTGCACTGGAGAGGTTGTATTCAAACGGTCTTTTTGGAGAAAGAGTGAAGAGTGACAGCAATGTTTGTGTCACAGTTGCAAAGCTCACTGTGTGCTATAGATGACCAGCAGGAGGTTTTTCGCAAGGCTCTTCTGCTGTTTTAGCACAGTCTAAACATTGCTGCTCTACTCTCTCTGTTGCTGCTCAGCAGAGAGCTGGCACAGAGATGTTGGATTCAACTGGTCTTTCAGGCAGGAAAGGGAGGAGTGACAGCAATGTGTTTTGCAGAGTTGCAAAGCTCGCTGTGCGCTGACGATGATCAGCAGGAACATTTTGGCCTGGCTCTTCTGCTCTTTCAGCAGAGTCTAAACGTTCCTGCTCTACTCACTCTGCTGCTGCTCAGAGAGAGCGGGCACTGGAAAGGTCGCATTCAAATGGACTTTTAGGAGATAAAGTGACCAGTGACAGTAATGTGTGTGTCACAGTTGCAAAGCTCACTGTGTGCTGAAGATGATCAGCAGGAACTTTGTGCATGTCTCTTCTGCTGTTTCAGCAGAGACCAAACGTAACTGCTATATTCTGCTGCTGCTGACAAAGAGCAAGCACAGGAGTTGTAGGATTCAATTGGACTTTCAGGTAGGAAAGTGAGGGGTGACAGCAATGTGTGTGACACAGTTTCAAAGCTCACTGTGCGCTGAAGGTGCCCAGCCGGAGTTTCCCTGCTGGCCCATCGGCTGTGGGATTAGAGGTCAAGCGCTTCGTGCTCCCCTGTCACAACTGCTCTTGAAAGGAGAGAGGGCACCAGAAACGTTGGATTCAAATGCACTTTTAGGAGATAAAGTGAGGAGTGACAGCAATGTTTGTGTCACAGTTGCAAAGCTAACTGTGTGCTAAACATGATCAGCAGGAGCTTTTTCGCAAGGCTCTTCTGCTGTTTTAGCACAGTCTAAACATTGCTGCTCTACTCTCTCTGTTGCTGCTCAGCAGAGAGAGAGCACAGAGATGTTGGATTCAATTGGTCTTTCAGGCAGGAAAGGGAGGAGAGACAGCAATGTATGTTGCAGAGTTGCAAAGCTCGCTGTGCGCTGAAGATGATCTGTAGGAACATTTTGTCCTGGCTTTTCTGCTCTTTCAGCAGTGTCTAAACGTTCCTGCTCTACTTACTCTTGCTGCAGCTCACAGAGAGCGTGCACTGGAGAGGTTGTATTCAAACGGTCTTTTTGGAGAAAGAGTGAAGAGTGACAGCAATGTTTGTGTCACAGTTGCAAAGCTCACTGTGTGCTATAGATGACCAGCAGGAGGTTTTTCGCAAGGCTCTTCTGCTGTTTTAGCACAGTCTAAACATTGCTGCTCTACTCCCTCTCTTGCTGCTCAGCAGAGAGCTGGCACAGAGATGTTGGATTCAACTGGTCTTTCAGGCAGGAAAGGGAGGAGTGACAGCAATGTGTGTTGCAGAGTTGCAAAGCTCGCTGTGCGCTGACGATGATGAGCAGGAACATTTTGGCCTGGCTCTTCTGCTCTTTCAGCAGAGTCTAAGCGTTCCTGCTCAACTCACTCTGCTGCTGCTCAGAGAGAGCGGGCACTGGAAAGGTCGCATTCAAATGGACTTTTAGGAGATAAAGTGACCAGTGACAGTAATGTGTGTGTCACAGTTGCAAAGCTCACTGTGTGCTGAAGATGATCAGCAGGAACTTTGTGCATGTCTCTTCTGCTGTTTCAGCAGAGACCAAACGTAACTGCTATATTCTGCTGCTGCTGACAAAGAGCAAGCACAGGAGTTGTAGGATTCAATTGGACTTTCAGGTAGGAAAGTGAGGGGTGACAGCAATGTGTGTGACACAGTTTCAAAGCTCACTGTGCGCTGAAGGTGCCCAGCCTGAGTTTCCCTGCTGGCCCATCGGCTGTGGGATTAGAGGTCAAGTGCTTCGTGCTCCCCTGTCACAACTGCTCTTGAAAGGAGAGAGGGCACCAGAAACGTTGGATTCAAATGCACTTTTAGGAGATAAAGTGAGGAGTGACAGCAATGTGTGTGTCACAGTTGCAAAGCTAACTGTGTGCTAAACATGACCAGCAGGAGGTTTTTCGCAAGGCTCTTCTGCTGTTTTAGCACAGTCTAAACATTGCTGCTCTACTCTCTCTGTTGCTGCTCAGCAGAGAGCTGGCACAGAGATGTTGGATTCAACTGGTCTTTCAGGCAGGAAAGGGAGGAGTGACAGCAATGTGTGTTGCAGAGTTGCAAAGCTCGCTGTGCGCTGACGATGATCAGCAGGAACATTTTGGCCTGGCTCTTCTGCTCTTTCAGCAGAGTCTAAACGTTCCTGCTCTACTCACTCTGCTGCTGCTCAGAGAGAGCGGGCACTGGAAAGGTTGCATTCTAATGGACTTTCAGGAGATAAAGTGACCAGTGACAGTAATGTGTGTGTCACAGTTGCAAAGCTCACTGTGTGCTGAAGATGATCAGCAGGAACTTTGTGCATGTCTCTTCTGCTGTTTCAGCAGAGACCAAACGTAACTGCTATATTCTGCTGCTGCTGACAAAGAGCAAGCACAGGAGTTGTAGGATTCAATTGGACTTTCAGGTAGGAAAGTGAGGGGTGACAGCAATGTGTGTGACACAGTTTCAAAGCTCACTGTGCGCTGAAGGTGCCCAGCCTGAGTTTCCCTGCTGGCCCATCGGCTGTGGGATTAGAGGTCAAGTGCTTCGTGCTCCCCTGTCACAACTGCTCTTGAAAGGAGAGAGGGCACCAGAAACGTTGGATTCAAATGCACTTTTAGGAGATAAAGTGAGGAGTGACAGCAATGTGTGTGTCACAGTTGCAAAGCTAACTGTGTGCTAAACATGACCAGCAGGAGGTTTTTCGCAAGGCTCTTCTGCTGTTTTAGCACAGTCTAAACATTGCTGCTCTACTCTCTCTGTTGCTGCTCAGCAGAGAGCTGGCACAGAGATGTTGGATTCAACTGGTCTTTCAGGCAGGAAAGGGAGGAGTGACAGCAATGTGTGTTGCAGAGTTGCAAAGCTCGCTGTGCGCTGACGATGATCAGCAGGAACATTTTGGCCTGGCTCTTCTGCTCTTTCAGCAGAGTCTAAACGTTCCTGCTCTACTCACTCTGCTGCTGCTCAGAGAGAGCGGGCACTGGAAAGGTTGCATTCTAATGGACTTTTAGGAGATAAAGTGACCAGTGACAGTAATGTGTGTGTCACAGTTGCAAAGCTCACTGTGTGCTGAAGATGATCAGCAGGAACTTTGTGCATGTCTCTTCTGCTGTTTCAGCAGAGACCAAACGTAACTGCTATATTCTGCTGCTGCTGACAAAGAGCAAGCACAGGAGTTGTAGGATTCAATTGGACTTTCAGGTAGGAAAGTGAGGGGTGACAGCAATGTGTGTGACACATTTCGAAAGCTCACTGTGCGCTGAAGGTGCCCAGCCTGATTTTCCCTGCTGGCCCATCGGCTGTGGGATTAGAGGTCAAGTGCTTCGTGCTCCCCTGTCACAACTGCTCTTGAAAGGAGAGAGGGCACCAGAAACGTTGGATTCAAATGCACTTTTAGGAGATAAAGTGAGGAGTGACAGCAATGTGTGTGTCACAGTTGCAAAGCTAACTGTGTGCTAAACATGACCAGCAGGAGGTTTTTCGCAAGGCTCTTCTGCTGTTTTAGCACAGTCTAAACATTGCTGCTCTACTCTCTCTGTTGCTGCTCAGCAGAGAGCTGGCACAGAGATGTTGGATTCAACTGGTCTTTCAGGCAGGAAAGGGAGGAGTGACAGCAATGTGTGTTGCAGAGTTGCAAAGCTCGCTGTGCGCTGACGATGATGAGCAGGAACATTTTGGCCTGGCTCTTCTGCTCTTTCAGCAGAGACTAAGCGTTCCTGCTCAACTCACTCTGCTGCTGCTCAGAGAGAGCGGGCACTGGAAAGGTTGCATTCAAATGGACTTTTAGGAGATAAAGTGACCAGTGACAGTAATGTGTGTGTCACAGTTGCAAAGCTCACTGTGTGCTGAAGATGATCAGCAGGAACTTTGTGCATGTCTCTTCTGCTGTTTCAGCAGAGACCAAACGTAACTGCTATATTCTGCTGCTGCTGACAAAGAGCAAGCACAGGAGTTGTAGGATTCAATTGGTCTTTCAGGTAGGAAAGTGAGGGGTGACAGCAATGTGTGTGACACAGTTTCAAAGCTAACTGTGCGCTGAAGGTGCCCAGCCGGAGTTTCCCTGCTGGCCCATCGGCTGTGGGATTAGAGGTCAAGCGCTTCGTGCTCCCCTGTCACAACTGCTCTTGAAAGGAGAGAGGGCCCCAGAAACGTTGGATTCAAATGCACTTTTAGGAGATAAAGTGAGGAGTGACAGCAATGTTTGTGTCACAGTTGCAAAGCTAACTGTGTGCTAAACATGATCAGCAGGAGCTTTTTCGCAAGGCTCTTCTGCTGTTTTAGCACAGTCTAAACATTGCTGTTCTACTCTCTCTGTTGCTGCTCAGCAGAGAGAGAGCACAGAGATGTTGGATTCAATTGGTCTTTCAGGCAGGAAAGGGAGGAGAGACAGCAATGTATGTTGCAGAGTTGCAAAGCTCGCTGTGCGCTGAAGATGATCTGTAGGAACATTTTGGCCTGGCTTTTCTGCTCTTTCAGCAGTGTCTAAACGTTCCTGCTCTACTTACTCTTGCTGCAGCTCACAGAGAGCGTGCACTGGAGAGGTTGTATTCAAACGGTCTTTTTGGAGAAAGAGTGAAGAGTGACAGCAATGTTTGTGTCACAGTTGCAAAGCTCACTGTGTGCTATAGATGACCAGCAGGAGGTTTATCGCAAGGCTCTTCTGCTGTTTTAGCACAGTCTAAACATTGCTGCTCTACTCTCTCTGTTGCTGCTCAGCAGAGAGCTGGCACAGAGATGTTGGATTCAACTGGTCTTTCAGGCAGGAAAGGGAGGAGTGACAGCAATGTGTGTTGCAGAGTTGCAAAGCTCGCTGTGCGCTGACGATGATGAGCAGGAACATTTTGGCCTGGCTCTTCTGCTCTTTCAGCAGAGTCTAAGCGTTCCTGCTCAACTCACTCTGCTGCTGCTCAGAGAGAGCGGGAACTGGAAAGTTTGCATTCAAATGGACTTTTAGGAGATAAAGTGACCAGTGACAGTAATGTGTGTGTCACAGTTGCAAAGCTCACTGTGTGCTGAAGATGATCAGCAGGAACTTTGTGCATGTCTCTTCTGCTGTTTCAGCAGAGACCAAACGTAACTGCTATATTCTGCTGCTGCTGACAAAGAGCAAGCACAGGAGTTGTAGGATTCAATTGGACTTTCAGGTAGGAAAGTGAGGGGTGACAGCAATGTGTGTGACACAGTTTCAAAGCTAACTGTGCGCTGAAGGTGCCCAGCCGGAGTTTCCCTGCTGGCCCATCGGCTGTGGGATTAGAGGTCAAGCGCTTCGTGCTCCCCTGTCACAACTGCTCTTGAAAGGAGAGAGGGCCCCAGAAACGTTGGATTCAAATGCACTTTTAGGAGATAAAGTGAGGAGTGACAGCAATGTTTGTGTCACAGTTGCAAAGCTAACTGTGTGCTAAACATGATCAGCAGGAGCTTTTTCGCAAGGCTCTTCTGCTGTTTTAGCACAGTCTAAACATTGCTGTTCTACTCTCTCTGTTGCTGCTCAGCAGAGAGAGAGCACAGAGATGTTGGATTCAATTGGTCTTTCAGGCAGGAAAGGGAGGAGAGACAGCAATGTATGTTGCAGAGTTGCAAAGCTCGCTGTGCGCTGAAGATGATCTGTAGGAACATTTTGGCCTGGCTTTTCTGCTCTTTCAGCAGTGTCTAAACGTTCCTGCTCTACTTACTCTTGCTGCAGCTCACAGAGAGCGTGCACTGGAGAGGTTGTATTCAAACGGTCTTTTTGGAGAAAGAGTGAAGAGTGACAGCAATGTTTGTGTCACAGTTGCAAAGCTCACTGTGTGCTATAGATGACCAGCAGGAGGTTTTTCGCAAGGCTCTTCTGCTGTTTTAGCACAGTCTAAACATTGCTGCTCTACTCTCTCTGTTGCTGCTCAGCAGAGAGCTGGCACAGAGATGTTGGATTCAACTGGTCTTTCAGGCAGGAAAGGGAGGAGTGACAGCAATGTGTGTTGCAGAGTTGCAAAGCTCGCTGTGCGCTGACGATGATGAGCAGGAACATTTTGGCCTGGCTCTTCTGCTCTTTCAGCAGAGTCTAAGCGTTCCTGCTCAACTCACTCTGCTGCTGCTCAGAGAGAGCGGGCACTGGAAAGGTCGCATTCAAATGGACTTTTAGGAGATAAAGTGACCAGTGACAGTAATGTGTGTGTCACAGTTGCAAAGCTCACTGTGTGCTGAAGATGATCAGCAGGAACTTTGTGCATGTCTCTTCTGCTGTTTCAGCAGAGACCAAACGTAACTGCTATATTCTGCTGCTGCTGACAAAGAGCAAGCACAGGAGTTGTAGGATTCAATTGGACTTTCAGGTAGGAAAGTGAGGGGTGACAGCAATGTGTGTGACACAGTTTCAAAGCTCACTGTGCGCTGAAGATACCCAGCCTGAGTTTCCCTGCTGGCCCATCGGCTGTGGGATTAGAGGTCAAGTGCTTCGTGCTCCCCTGTCACAACTGCTCTTGAAAGGAGAGAGGGCACCAGAAACGTTGGATTCAAATGCACTTTTAGCAGATAAAGTGAGGAGTGACAGCAATGTGTGTGTCACAGTTGCAAAGCTAACTGTGTGCTAAACATGACCAGCAGGAGGTTTTTCGCAAGGCTCTTCTGCTGTTTTAGCACAGTCTAAACATTGCTGCTCTACTCTCTCTGTTGCTGCTCAGCAGAGAGCTGGCACAGAGATGTTGGATTCAACTGGTCTTTCAGGCAGGAAAGGGAGGAGTGACAGCAATGTGTGTTGCAGAGTTGCAAAGCTCGCTGTGCGCTGACGATGATCAGCAGGAACATTTTGGCCTGGCTCTTCTGCTCTTTCAGCAGAGTCTAAACGTTCCTGCTCTATTCACTCTGCTGCTGCTCAGAGAGAGCGGGCACTGGAAAGGTTGCATTCAAATGGACTTTTAGGAGATAAAGTGACCAGTGACAGTAATGTGTGTGTCACAGTTGCAAAGCTCACTGTGTGCTGAAGATGATCAGCAGGAACTTTGTGAATGTCTCTTCTGCTGTTTCAGCAGAGACCAAACGTAACTGCTATATTCTGCTGCAGCTGACAATGAGCAAGCACAGGAGTTGTAGGATTCAATTGAACTTTCAGGTAGGAAAGTGAGGGGTGACAGCAATGTGTGTGACACAGTTTCAAAGCTCACTGTGTGCTGAAGGTGCCCAGCCGGAGTTTCCCTGCTGGCCCATCGGCTGTGGGATTAGAGGTCAAGCGCTTCGTGCTCCCCTGTCACAACTACTCTTGAAAGGAGAGAGGGCACCAGAAACGTTGGATTCAAATGCACTTTTAGGAGATAAAGTGAGGAGTGACAGCAATGTTTGTGTCACAGTTGCAAAGCTAACTGTGTGCTAAACATGATCAGCAGGAGCTTTTTCGCAAGGCTCTTCTGCTGTTTTAGCACAGTCTAAACATTGCTGCTCTACTCTCTCTGTTGCTGCTCAGCAGAGAGCTGGCACAGAGATGTTGGATTCAACTGGTCTTTCAGGCAGGAAAGGGAGGAGTGACAGCAATGTGTGTTGCAGAGTTGCAAAGCTCGCTGTGCGCTGACGATGATCAGCAGGAACATTTTGGCCTGGCTCTTCTGCTCTTTCAGCAGAGTCTAAACGTTCCTGCTCTACTCACTCTGCTGCTGCTCAGAGAGAGCGGGCACTGGAAAGGTTGCATTCAAATGGACTTTTAGGAGATAAAGTGACCAGTGACAGTAATGTGTGTGTCACAGTTGCAAAGCTCACTGTGTGCTGAAGATGATCAGCAGGAACTTTGTGCATGTCTCTTCTGCTGTTTCAGCAGAGACCAAACGTAACTGCTATATTCTGCTGCTGCTGACAAAGAGCAAGCACAGGAGTTGTAGGATTCAATTGGACTTTCAGGTAGGAAAGTGAGGGGTGACAGCAATGTGTGTGACACAGTTTCAAAGCTCACTGTGCGCTGAAGGTGCCCAGCCGGAGTTTCCCTGCTGGCCCATCGGCTGTGGGATTAGAGGTCAAGCGCTTCGTGCTCCCCTGTCACAACTGCTCTTGAAAGGAGAGAGGGCCCCAGAAACGTTGGATTCAAATGCACTTTTAGGAGATAAAGTGAGGAGTGACAGCAATGTTTGTGTCACAGTTGCAAAGCTAACTGTGTGCTAAACATGATCAGCAGGAGCTTTTTCGCAAGGCTCTTCTGCTGTTTTAGCACAGTCTAAACATTGCTGCTCTACTCTCTCTGTTGCTGCTCAGCAGAGAGAGAGCACAGAGATGTTGGATTCAATTGGTCTTTCAGGCAGGAAAGGGAGGAGAGACAGCAATGTATGTTGCAGAGTTGCAAAGCTCGCTGTGCGCTGAAGATGATCTGTAGGAACATTTTGGCCTGGCTTTTCTGCTCTTTCAGCAGTGTCTAAACGTTCCTGCTCTACTTACTCTTGCTGCAGCTCACAGAGAGCGTGCACTGGAGAGGTTGTATTCAAACGGTCTTTTTGGAGAAAGAGTGAAGAGTGACAGCAATGTTTGTGTCACAGTTGCAAAGCTCACTGTGTGCTATAGATGACCAGCAGGAGGTTTTTCGCAAGGCTCTTCTGCTGTTTTAGCACAGTCTAAACATTGCTGCTCTACTCTCTCTGTTGCTGCTCAGCAGAGAGCTGGCACAGAGATGTTGGATTCAACTGGTCTTTCAGGCAGGAAAGGGAGGAGTGACAGCAATGTGTGTTGCAGAGTTGCAAAGCTCGCTGTGCGCTGACGATGATGAGCAGGAACATTTTGGCCTGGCTCTTCTGCTCTTTCAGCAGAGTCTAAACGTTCCTGCTCTACTCACTCTGCTGCTGCTCAGAGAGGGCGGGCACTGGAAAGGTTGCATTCAAATGGACTTTTAGGAGATAAAGTGACCAGTGACAGTAATGTGTGTGTCACAGTTGCAAAGCTCACTGTGTGCTGAAGATGATCAGCAGGAACTTTGTGCATGTCTCTTCTGCTGTTTCAGCAGAGACCAAACGTAACTGCTATATTCTGCTGCTGCTGACAAAGAGCAAGCACAGGAGTTGTAGGATTCAATTGGACTTTCAGGTAGGAAAGTGAGGGGTGACAGCAATGTGTGTGACACAGTTTCAAAGCTCACTGTGCGCTGAAGATGCCCAGCCGGAGTTTCCCTGCTGGCCCATCGGCTGTGGGATTAGAGGCCAAGCGCTTCGTGCTCCCTTGTCACAACTGCTCTTGAAAGGAGAGAGGGCACCAGAAACGTTGGATTCAAATGCACTTTTAGGAGATAAAGTGACCAGTGACAGCAATGTTTGTGTCACAGTTGCAAAGCTAACTGTGTGCTAAACATGATCAGCAGGAGCTGTTTCGCAAGGCTCTTCTGCTGTTTTAGAACAGTCTAAACATTGCTGCTCTACTCTCTCTGTTGCTGCTCAGCAGAGAGAGAGCACAGAGATGTTGGATTCAATTGGTCTTTCAGGCAGGAAAGGGAGGAGATGCAGCAATGGATGTTGCAGAGTTGCAAAGCTCGCTGTGCGCTGAAGATGATCTGTAGGAACATTTTGTCCTGGCTTTTCTGCTCTTTCAGCAGTGTCTAAACGCTCCTGCTCTACTTACTCTTGCTGCAGCTCACAGAGAGCGTGCACTGGAGAGGTTGTATTCAAACGGTCTTTTTGGAGAAAGAGTGAAGAGTGACAGCAATGTTTGTGTCACAGTTGCAAAGCTCACTGTGTGCTATAGATGACCAGCAGGAGGTTTTTCGCAAGGCTCTTCTGCTGTTTTAGCACAGTCTAAACATTGCTGCTCTACTCTCTCTGTTGCTGCTCAGCAGAGAGCTGGCACAGAGATGTTGGATTCAACTGGTCTTTCAGGCAGGAAAGGGAGGAGTGACAGCAATGTGTGTTGCAGAGTTGCAAAGCTCGCTGTGCGCTGACGATGATGAGCAGGAACATTTTGGCCTGGCTCTTCTGCTCTTTCAGCAGAGTCTAAGCGTTCCTGCTCAACTCACTCTGCTGCTGCTCAGAGAGAGCGGGCACTGGAAAGGTTGCATTCAAATGGACAGCCGGAGTTTCCCTACTGGCCCATCGGCTGTGGGATTAGAGGTCAAGCGCTTCGTGTTCCCCTGTCACAACTGCTCTTGAAAGGAGAGAGGGCACCAGAAACGTTGGATTCAAATGCACTTTTAGGAGATAAAGTGACCAGTGACAGCAATGTTTGTGTCACAGTGGCAAAGCTGTATGCTAAACATGATCAGCAGGAGCGTTTTTGGCAAGGCTCTTCTGCTGTTTTAGCACAGACTAAACATTGAAAGTCCAATTGAATCCTACAACTCCTGTGCTTGCTCTTTGTCAGCAGCAGCAGAATATAGCAGTTACGTTTGGTCTCTGCTGAAACAGCAGAAGAGACATGCACAAAGTTCCTGCTGATCATCTTCAGCACACAGTGAGCTTTGCAACTGTGACACACACATTACTGTCACTGGTCACTTTATCTCCTAAAAGTCCATTTGAATGCAACCTTTCCAGTGCCCGCTCTCTCTGAGCAGCAGCAGAGTGAGTAGAGCAGGAACGTTTAGACTCTGCTGAAAGAGCAGAAGAGCCAGGCCAAAATGTTCCTGCTGATCATCGTCAGCGCACAGCGAGCTTTGCAACTCTGCAACACACATTGCTGTCTCTCCTCCCTTCATCTCCTAATAGTCCGTTTGAATCCATAGTCTCTCGCGCCCTCTCTCGTTTGAACAGCAGCAGTGACACGTGAACACGAGCTCTTGGCCTCTGCTCCCACAGCCGAAGAGCCAGGAGTGAAAGCTCCGGCTATGCATCTTCAGCACGCAGTCAGCTTTGCAACTGTGACACATATATTGCTGTCGCTCCTCACGTTCCTACCTCAAAGTCCAATTGAA
Source organism: Lathamus discolor (assembly GCF_037157495.1). Classification (NCBI taxonomy): domain Eukaryota; kingdom Metazoa; phylum Chordata; class Aves; order Psittaciformes; family Psittacidae; genus Lathamus; species Lathamus discolor. The sequence goes on along the minus strand of NW_027069409.1, from coordinate 11,427 downwards.
TCCAAAATCTCTGTGCCCTTTCTCTGCTGTGCAGCAGCAGAGAGGGTAGAGCAGGAACGTTTAGACCCTACTCAAAGAATAGAAGAGCCAGGACAAAATGTTCCTGCAGATCATCTTCAGCGCACAGCGAGCTTTGCAACTCTGCAGCACACATTGCTGTCACTCCTCCCTTTCCTGCCTGAAAGACCAATTGAATCCAACATCTCTGTGCCAGCTCTCTGCTGAGCAGCAACAGAGAGAGTAGAGCAGCAATGTTTAGACTGTGCTAAAACAGCAGAAGAGCCTTGCGAAAAACCTCCTGCTGGTCATCTATAGCACACAGTGAGCTTTGCAACTGTGACACAAACATTGCTGTCACTCTTCACTCTTTCTCCAAAAAGACCGTTTGAATACAACCTCTCCAGTGCACGCTCTCTGTGAGCTGCAGCAAGAGTAAGTAGAGCAGGAACGTTTAGACACTGCTGAAAGAGCAGAAAAGCCAGGCCAAAATGTTCCTACAGATCATCTTCAGCGCACAGCGAGCTTTGCAACTCTGCAACATACATTGCTGTCACTCCTCCCTTTACTGCCTGAAAGACCAATTGAATCCAACATCTCTGTGCTCTCTCTCTGCTGAGCAGCAACAGAGAGAGTAGAGCAGCAATGTTTAGACTGTGCTAAAACAGCAGAAGAGCCTTGCGAAAAAGCTCCTGCTGATCATGTTTAGCACACAGTTAGCTTTGCAACTGTGACACAAACATTGCTGTCACTGGTCACTTTATCTCCTAAAAGTGCATTTGAATCCAACGTTTCTGGTGCCCTCACTCCTTTCAAGAGCAGTTGTGACAGGGGAGCACGAAGCGCTTGACCTCTAATCCCACAGCCGATGGGCCAGCAGGGAAACTCCGGCTGGGTATCTTCAGCGCACAGTGAGCTTTGAAACTGTGTCACACACATTGCTGTCACCCCTCACTTTCCTACCTGAAAGTCCAATTGAATCCTACAACTCCTGTGCTTGCTCTTTGTCAGCAGCAGCAGAATATAGCAGTTACGTTTGGTCTCTGCTGAAACAGCAGAAGAGACATGCACAAAGTTCCTGCTGATCATCTTCAGCACACAGTGAGCTTTGCAACTGTGACACACACATTACTGTCACTGGTCACTTTATCTCCTAAAAGTCCATTTGAATGCAACCTTTCCAGTGCCCGCTCTCTCTGAGCAGCAGCAGAGTGAGTAGAGCAGGAACGTTTAGACTCTGCTGAAAGAGCAGAAGAGCCAGGCCAAAATGTTCCTGCTGATCATCGTCAGCGCACAGCGAGCTTTGCAACTCTGCAACACACATTGCTGTCACTCCTCCCTTCATCTCCTAATAGTCCGTTTGAATCCATAGTCTCTCGCGCCCTCTCTCGTTTGAACAGCAGCAGTGACACGTGAACACGAGCTCTTGGCCTCTGCTCCCACAGCCGAAGAGCCAGGAGTGAAAGCTCCGGCTATGCATCTTCAGCACGCAGTCAGCTTTGCAACTGTGACACATATATTGCTGTCGCTCCTCACGTTCCTACCTCAAAGTCCAATTGAATCCAAAATCTCTGTGCCCTTTCTCTGCTGTGCAGCAGCAGAGAGGGTAGAGCAGGAATGTTTAGACCCTACTCAAAGAATAGAAGAGCCAGGACAAAATGTTCCTGCAGATCATCTTCAGCGCACAGCGAGCTTTGCAACTCTGCAGCACACATTGCTGTCACTCCTCCCTTTCCTGCCTGAAAGACCAATTGAATCCAACATCTCTGTGCTCTCTCTCTGCTGAGCAGCAACAGAGAGAGTAGAGCAGCAATGTTTCGACTGTGCTAAAACAGCAGAAGAGCCTTGCGAAAAAGCTCCTGCTGATCATGTTTAGCACACAGTTAGCTTTGCAACTGTGACACACACATTGCTGTCACTCCTCACTTTATCTCCTAAAAGTGCATTTGAATCCAACGTTTCTGGTGCCCTCTCTCCTTTCAAGAGCAGTTGTGACAGGGGAGCACGAAGCGCTTGACCTCTAATCCCACAGCCGATGGGCCAGCAGGGAAACTCCGGCTGGGTATCTTCAGCGCACAGTGAGCTTTGAAACTGTGTCACACACATTGCTGTCACCCCTCACTTTCCTACCTGAAAGTCCAATTGAATCCTACAACTCCTGTGCTTGCTCTTTGTCAGCAGCAGCAGAATATAGCAGTTACGTTTGGTCTCTGCTGAAACAGCAGAAGAGACATGCACAAAGTTCCTGCTGATCATCTTCAGCACACAGTGAGCTTTGCAACTGTGACACACACATTACTGTCACTGGTCACTTTATCTCCTAAAAGTCCATTTGAATGCAACCTTTCCAGTGCCCGCTCTCTCTGAGCAGCAGCAGAGTGAGTAGAGCAGGAACGTTTAGACTCTGCTGAAAGAGCAGAAGAGCCAGGCCAAAATGTTCCTGCTCATCATCGTCATCGCACAGCGAGCTTTGCAACTCTGCAACACACATTGCTGTCACTCCTCCCTTCATCTCCTAATAGTCCGTTTGAATCCATAGTCTCTCGCGCCCTCTCTCGCTTGAACAGCAGCAGTGACACGTGAACACGAGCTCTTGGCCTCTGCTCCCACAGCCGAAGAGCCAGGAGTGAAAGCTCCGGCTATGCATCTTCAGCACGCAGTCAGCTTTGCAACTGTGACACATATATTGCTGTCGCTCCTCACGTTCCTACCTCAAAGTCCAATTGAATCCAAAATCTCTGTGCCCTTTCTCTGCTGTGCAGCAGCAGAGAGGGTAGAGCAGGAACGTTTAGACCCTACTCAAAGAATAGAAGAGCCAGGACAAAATGTTCCTGCAGATCATCTTCAGCGCACAGCGAGCTTTGCAACTCTGCAGCACACATTGCTGTCACTCCTCCCTTTCCTGCCTGAAAGACCAATTGAATCCAACATCTCTGTGCCAGCTCTCTGCTGAGCAGCAACAGAGAGAGTAGAGCAGCAATGTTTAGACTGTGCTAAAACAGCAGAAGAGCCTTGCGAAAAACCTCCTGCTGGTCATCTATAGCACACAGTGAGCTTTGCAACTGTGACACAAACATTGCTGTCACTCTTCACTCTTTCTCCAAAAAGACCGTTTGAATACAACCTCTCCAGTGCACGCTCTCTGTGAGCTGCAGCAAGAGTAAGTAGAGCAGGAACGTTTAGACACTGCTGAAAGAGCAGAAAAGCCAGGCCAAAATGTTCCTACAGATCATCTTCAGCGCACAGCGAGCTTTGCAACTCTGCAACATACATTGCTGTCACTCCTCCCTTTACTGCCTGAAAGACCAATTGAATCCAACATCTCTGTGCTCTCTCTCTGCTGAGCAGCAACAGAGAGAGTAGAGCAGCAATGTTTAGACTGTGCTAAAACAGCAGAAGAGCCTTGCGGAAAAGCTCCTGCTGATCATGTTTAGCACACAGTTAGCTTTGCAACTGTGACACAAACATTGCTGTCACTGGTCACTTTATCTCCTAAAAGTGCATTTGAATCCAACGTTTCTGGTGCCCTCACTCCTTTCAAGAGCAGTTGTGACAGGGGAGCACGAAGCGCTTGACCTCTAATCCCACAGCCGATGGGCCAGCAGGGAAACTCCGGCTGGGTATCTTCAGCGCACAGTGAGCTTTGAAACTGTGTCACACACATTGCTGTCACCCCTCACTTTCCTACCTGAAAGTCCAATTGAATCCTACAACTCCTGTGCTTGCTCTTTGTCAGCAGCAGCAGAATATAGCAGTTACGTTTGGTCTCTGCTGAAACAGCAGAAGAGACATGCACAAAGTTCCTGCTGATCATCTTCAGCACACAGTGAGCTTTGCAACTGTGACACACACATTACTGTCACTGGTCACTTTATCTCCTAAAAGTCCATTTGAATGCAACCTTTCCAGTGCCCGCTCTCTCTGAGCAGCAGCAGAGTGAGTAGAGCAGGAACGTTTAGACTCTGCTGAAAGAGCAGAAGAGCCAGGCCAAAATGTTCCTGCTGATCATCGTCAGCGCACAGCGAGCTTTGCAACTCTGCAACACACATTGCTGTCACTCCTCCCTTCATCTCCTAATAGTCCGTTTGAATCCATAGTCTCTCGCGCCCTCTCTCGTTTGAACAGCAGCAGTGACACGTGAACACGAGCTCTTGGCCTCTGCTCCCACAGCCGAAGAGCCAGGAGTGAAAGCTCCGGCTATGCATCTTCAGCACGCAGTCAGCTTTGCAACTGTGACACATATATTGCTGTTGCTCCTCACGTTCCTACCTCAAAGTCCAATTGAATCCAAAATCTCTGTGCCCTTTCTCTGCTGTGCAGCAGCAGAGAGGGTAGAGCAGGAATGTTTAGACCCTACTCAAAGAATAGAAGAGCCAGGACAAAATGTTCCTGCAGATCATCTTCAGCGCACAGCGAGCTTTGCAACTCTGCAGCACACATTGCTGTCACTCCTCCCTTTCCTGCCTGAAAGACCAATTGAATCCAACATCTCTGTGCTCTCTCTCTGCTGAGCAGCAACAGAGAGAGTAGAGCAGCAATGTTTCGACTGTGCTAAAACAGCAGAAGAGCCTTGCGAAAAAGCTCCTGCTGATCATGTTTAGCACACAGTTAGCTTTGCAACTGTGACACACACATTGCTGTCACTCCTCACTTTATCTCCTAAAAGTGCATTTGAATCCAACGTTTCTGGTGCCCTCTCTCCTTTCAAGAGCAGTTGTGACAGGGGAGCACGAAGCGCTTGACCTCTAATCCCACAGCCGATGGGCCAGCAGGGAAACTCCGGCTGGGTATCTTCAGCGCACAGTGAGCTTTGAAACTGTGTCACACACATTGCTGTCACCCCTCACTTTCCTACCTGAAAGTCCAATTGAATCCTACAACTCCTGTGCTTGCTCTTTGTCAGCAGCAGCAGAATATAGCAGTTACGTTTGGTCTCTGCTGAAACAGCAGAAGAGACATGCACAAAGTTCCTGCTGATCATCTTCAGCACACAGTGAGCTTTGCAACTGTGACACACACATTACTGTCACTGGTCACTTTATCTCCTAAAAGTCCATTTGAATGCAACCTTTCCAGTGCCCGCTCTCTCTGAGCAGCAGCAGAGTGAGTAGAGCAGGAACGTTTAGACTCTGCTGAAAGAGCAGAAGAGCCAGGCCAAAATGTTCCTGCTCATCATCGTCAGCGCACAGCGAGCTTTGCAACTCTGCAACACACATTGCTGTCACTCCTCCCTTCATCTCCTAATAGTCCGTTTGAATCCATAGTCTCTCGCGCCCTCTCTCGTTTGAACAGCAGCAGTGACACGTGAACACGAGCTCTTGGCCTCTGCTCCCACAGCCGAAGAGCCAGGAGTGAAAGCTCCGGCAATGCATCTTCAGCACGCAGTCAGCTTTGCAACTGTGACACATATATTGCTGTCGCTCCTCACGTTCCTACCTCAAAGTCCAATTGAATCCAAAATCTCTGTGCCCTTTCTCTGCTGTGCAGCAGCAGAGAGGGTAGAGCAGGAACGTTTAGACCCTACTCAAAGAATAGAAGAGCCAGGACAAAATGTTCCTGCAGATCATCTTCAGCGCACAGCGAGCTTTGCAACTCTGCAGCACACATTGCTGTCACTCCTCCCTTTCCTGCCTGAAAGACCAATTGAATCCAACATCTCTGTGCTCTCTCTCTGCTGAGCAGCAACAGAGAGAGTAGAGCAGCAATGTTTCGACTGTGCTAAAACAGCAGAAGAGCCTTGCGAAAAAGCTCCTGCTGATCATGTTTAGCACACAGTTAGCTTTGCAACTGTGACACACACATTGCTGTCACTCCTCACTTTATCTCCTAAAAGTGCATTTGAATCCAACGTTTCTGGTGCCCTCTCTCCTTTCAAGAGCAGTTGTGACAGGGGAGCACGAAGCGCTTGACCTCTAATCCCACAGCCGATGGGCCAGCAGGGAAACTCCGGCTGGGTATCTTCAGCGCACAGTGAGCTTTGAAACTGTGTCACACACATTGCTGTCACCCCTCACTTTCCTACCTGAAAGTCCAATTGAATCCTACAACTCCTGTGCTTGCTCTTTGTCAGCAGCAGCAGAATATAGCAGTTACGTTTGGTCTCTGCTGAAACAGCAGAAGAGACATGCACAAAGTTCCTGCTGATCATCTTCAGCACACAGTGAGCTTTGCAACTGTGACACACACATTACTGTCACTGGTCACTTTATCTCCTAAAAGTCCATTTGAATGCAACCTTTCCAGTGCCCGCTCTCTCTGAGCAGCAGCAGAGTGAGTAGAGCAGGAACGTTTAGACTCTGCTGAAAGAGCAGAAGAGCCAGGCCAAAATGTTCCTGCTCATCATCGTCAGCGCACAGCGAGCTTTGCAACTCTGCAACACACATTGCTGTCACTCCTCCCTTCATCTCCTAATAGTCCGTTTGAATCCATAGTCTCTCGCGCCCTCTCTCGTTTGAACAGCAGCAGTGACACGTGAACACGAGCTCTTGGCCTCTGCTCCCACAGCCGAAGAGCCAGGAGTGAAAGCTCCGGCAATGCATCTTCAGCACGCAGTCAGCTTTGCAACTGTGACACATATATTGCTGTCGCTCCTCACGTTCCTACCTCAAAGTCCAATTGAATCCAAAATCTCTGTGCCCTTTCTCTGCTGTGCAGCAGCAGAGAGGGTAGAGCAGGAACGTTTAGACCCTACTCAAAGAATAGAAGAGCCAGGACAAAATGTTCCTGCAGATCATCTTCAGCGCACAGCGAGCTTTGCAACTCTGCAGCACACATTGCTGTCACTCCTCCCTTTCCTGCCTGAAAGACCAATTGAATCCAACATCTCTGTGCCAGCTCTCTGCTGAGCAGCAACAGAGAGAGTAGAGCAGCAATGTTTAGACTGTGCTAAAACAGCAGAAGAGCCTTGCGAAAAAGCTCCTGCTGGTCATCTATAGCACGCAGTGAGCTTTGCAACTGTGACACAAACATTGCTGTCACTCTTCACTCTTTCTCCAAAAAGACCGTTTGAATACAACCTCTCCAGTGCACGCTCTCTGTGAGCTGCAGCAAGAGTAAGTAGAGCAGGAACGTTTAGACACTGCTGAAAGAGCAGAAAAGCCAGGACAAAATGTTCCTACAGATCATCTTCAGCGCACAGCGAGCTTTGCAACTCTGCAACATCCATTGCTGTCACTCCTCCCTTTCCTTCCTGAAAGACCAATTGAATCCAACATCTCTGTGCTCTCTCTCTGCTGAGCAGGAACAGAGAGAGTAGAGCAGCAATGTTTAGACTGTTCTAAAACAGCAGAAGAGCCTTGCGAAAAAGCTCCTGCTGATCGTGTTTAGCACACAGTTAGCTTTGCAACTGTGACACAAACATTGCTGTCACTGGTCACTTTATCTCCTAAAAGTGCATTTGAATCCAACGTTTCTGGTGCCCTCTCTCCTTTCAAGAGCAGTTGTGACAAGGGAGCACGAAGCGCTTGACCTCTAATCCCACAGCCGATGGGCCAGCAGGGAAACTCCGGCTGGGCATCTTCAGCGCACAGTGAGCTTTGAAACTGTGTCACACACATTGCTGTCACCCCTCACTTTCCTACCTGAAAGTCCAATTGAATCCTACAACTCCTGTGCTTGCTCTTTGTCAGCAGCAGCAGAATATAGCAGTTACGTTTGGTCTCTGCTGAAACAGCAGAAGAGACATGCACAAAGTTCCTGCTGATCATCTTCAGCACACAGTGAGCTTTGCAACTGTGACACACACATTACTGTCACTGGTCACTTTATCTCCTAAAAGTCCATTTGAATGCAACCTTTCCAGGGCCCGCTCTCTCTGAGCAGCAGCAGAGTGAGTAGAGCAGGAACGTTTAGACTCTGCTGAAAGAGCAGAAGAGCCAGGCCAAAATGTTCCTGCTCATCATCGTCATCGCACAGCGAGCTTTGCAACTCTGCAACACACATTGCTGTCACTCCTCCCTTCATCTCCTAATAGTCCGTTTGAATCCATAGTCTCTCGCGCCCTCTCTCGTTTGAACAGCAGCAGTGACACGTGAACACGAGCTCTTGGCCTCTGCTCCCACAGCCGAAGAGCCAGGAGTGAAAGCTCCGGCAATGCATCTTCAGCACGCAGTCAGCTTTGCAACTGTGACACATATATTGCTGTCGCTCCTCACGTTCCTACCTCAAAGTCCAATTGAATCCAAAATCTCTGTGCCCTTTCTCTGCTGTGCAGCAGCAGAGAGGGTAGAGCAGGAACGTTTAGACCCTACTCAAAGAATAGAAGAGCCAGGACAAAATGTTCCTGCAGATCATCTTCAGCGCACAGCGAGCTTTGCAACTCTGCAGCACACATTGCTGTCACTCCTCCCTTTCCTGCCTGAAAGACCAGTTGAATCCAACATCTCTGTGCCAGCTCTCTGCTGAGCAGCAACAGAGAGAGTAGAGCAGCAATGTTTAGACTGTGCTAAAACAGCAGAAGAGCCTTGCGAAAAAGCTCCTGCTGGTCATCTATAGCACGCAGTGAGCTTTGCAACTGTGACACAAACATTGCTGTCACTCTTCACTCTTTCTCCAAAAAGACCGTTTGAATACAACCTCTCCAGTGCACGCTCTCTGTGAGCTGCAGCAAGAGTAAGTAGAGCAGGAACGTTTAGACACTGCTGAAAGAGCAGAAAAGCCAGGCCAAAATGTTCCTACAGATCATCTTCAGCGCACAGCGAGCTTTGCAACTCTGCAACATCCATTGCTGTCACTCCTCCCTTTCCTTCCTGAAAGACCAATTGAATCCAACATCTCTGTGCTCTCTCTCTGCTGAGCAGGAACAGAGAGAGTAGAGCAGCAATGTTTAGACTGTTCTAAAACAGCAGAAGAGCCTTGCGAAAAAGCTCCTGCTGATCATGTTTAGCACACAGTTAGCTTTGCAACTGTGACACAAACATTGCTGTCACTGGTCACTTTATCTCCTAAAAGTGCATTTGAATCCAACGTTTCTGGTGCCCTCTCTCCTTTCAAGAGCAGTTGTGACAGGGGAGCACGAAGCGCTTGACCTCTAATCCCACAGCCGATGGGCCAGCAGGGAAACTCCGGCTGGGCATCTTCAGCGCACAGTGAGCTTTGAAACTGTGTCACACACATTGCTGTCACCCCTCACTTTCCTACCTGAAAGTCCAATTGAATCCTACAACTCCTGTGCTTGCTCTTTGTCAGCAGCAGCAGAATATAGCAGTTACGTTTGGTCTCTGCTGAAACAGCAGAAGAGACATGCACAAAGTTCCTGCTGATCATCTTCAGCACACAGTGAGCTTTGCAACTGTGACACACACATTACTGTCACTGGTCACTTTATCTCCTAAAAGTCCATTTGAATGCAACCTTTCCAGGGCCCGCTCTCTCTGAGCAGCAGCAGAGTGAGTAGAGCAGGAACGTTTAGACTCTGCTGAAAGAGCAGAAGAGCCAGGCCAAAATGTTCCTGCTCATCATCGTCAGCGCACAGCGAGCTTTGCAACTCTGCAACACACATTGCTTTCACTCCTCCCTTCATCTCCTAATAGTCCGTTTGAATCCATAGTCTCTCGCGCCCTCTCTCGTTTGAACAGCAGCAGTGACACGTGAACACGAGCTCATGGCCTCTGCTCCCACAGCCGAAGAGCCAGGAGTGAAAGCTCCGGCAATGCATTTTCAGCACGCAGTCAGCTTTGCAACTGTGACACATATATTGCTGTCGCTCCTCACGTTCCTACCTCAAAGTCCAATTGAATCCAAAATCTCTGTGCCCTTTCTCTGCTGTGCAGCAGCAGAGAGGGTAGAGCAGGAACGTTTAGACCCTACTCAAAGAATAGAAGAGCCAGGACAAAATGTTCCTGCAGATCATCTTCAGCGCACAGCGAGCTTTGCAACTCTGCAGCACACATTGCTGTCACTCCTCCCTTTCCTGCCTGAAAGACCAATTGAATCCAACATCTCTGTGCCAGCTCTCTGCTGAGCAGCAACAGAGAGAGTAGAGCAGCAATGTTTAGACTGTGCTAAAACAGCAGAAGAGCCTTGCGAAAAACCTCCTGCTGGTCATCTATAGCACACAGTGAGCTTTGCAACTGTGACACAAACATTGCTGTCACTCTTCACTCTTTCTCCAAAAAGACCGTTTGAATACAACCTCTCCAGTGCACGCTCTCTGTGAGCTGCAGCAAGAGTAAGTAGAGCAGGAACGTTTAGACACTGCTGAAAGAGCAGAAAAGCCAGGACAAAATGTTCCTACAGATCATCTTCAGCGCACAGCGAGCTTTGCAACTCTGCAACATCCATTGCTGTCTCTCCTCCCTTTCCTGCCTGAAAGACCAATTGAATCCAACATCTCTGTGCTCTCTCTCTGCTGAGCAGCAACAGAGAGAGTAGAGCAGCAATGTTTAGACTGTGCTAAAACAGCAGAAGAGCCTTGCGAAAAAGCTCCTGCTGATCATGTTTAGCACACAGTTAGCTTTGCAACTGTGACACAAACATTGCTGTCACTGGTCACTTTATCTCCTAAAAGTGCATTTGAATCCAACGTTTCTGGTGCCCTCTCTCCTTTCAAGAGCAGTTGTGACAGGGGAGCACGAAGCGCTTGACCTCTAATCCCACAGCCGATGGGCCAGCAGGGAAACTCCGGCTGGGCATCTTCAGCGCACAGTGAGCTTTGAAACTGTGTCACACACATTGCTGTCACCCCTCACTTTCCTACCTGAAAGTCCAATTGAATCCTACAACTCCTGTGCTTGCTCTTTGTCAGCAGCAGCAGAATATAGCAGTTACGTTTGGTCTCTGCTGAAACAGCAGAAGAGACATGCACAAAGTTCCTGCTGATCATCTTCAGCACACAGTGAGCTTTGCAACTGTGACACACACATTACTGTCACTGGTCACTTTATCTCCTAAAAGTCCATTTGAATGCAACCTTTCCAGGGCCCGCTCTCTCTGAGCAGCAGCAGAGTGAGTAGAGCAGGAACGTTTAGACTCTGCTGAAAGAGCAGAAGAGCCAGGCCAAAATGTTCCTGCTGATCATCGTCAGCGCACAGCGAGCTTTGCAACTCTGCAACACACATTGCTTTCACTCCTCCCTTCATCTCCTAATAGTCCGTTTGAATCCATAGTCTCTCGCGCCCTCTCTCGTTTGAACAGCAGCAGTGACACGTGAACACGAGCTCTTGGCCTCTGCTCCCACAGCCGAAGAGCCAGGAGTGAAAGCTCCGGCAATGCATTTTCAGCACGCAGTCAGCTTTGCAACTGTGACACATATATTGCTGTCGCTCCTCACGTTCCTACCTCAAAGTCCAATTGAATCCAAAATCTCTGTGCCCTTTCTCTGCTGTGCAGCAGCAGAGAGGGTAGAGCAGGAACGTTTAGACCCTACTCAAAGAATAGAAGAGCCAGGACAAAATGTTCCTGCAGATCATCTTCAGCGCACAGCGAGCTTTG
>NW_027069408.1:0-57706 GCF_037157495.1 Lathamus discolor | reverse complement strand
TGACCCTAGGAACCCTATGGAGACCCTATAGAGACCCTAGGGATCCTATAGAGACCCTATAGAGACCCTAGAGACCCTATAGAGATCCTATAGAGACACTAGAGACCCTATAGAGACCCAAGAGACCCTATAGAGACCCTAGAGAGACCCTAGAGACCCTATAGAGACCCTAGGAACCCTATAGAGACCCTATAGAGACCCTAGGGACCCTATAGAGACCCTAGGAACCCTATAGAGACCCTATAGAGACCCTAGGGACCCTATAGAGACCCTATAGAGACACTAGAGACCCTATAGAGACACTGTAGAGACCCTAGAGACCCTATAGAGACCCTAGGGACCCTATAGAGACCCTAGGAACCCTATAGAGACCCTATAGAGACCCTAGGGACCCTATAGAGACCCTATAGAGACCCTATAGAGACCCTAGGAACCCTATAGACACCCTATAGAGACCCTAGGGACCCTATAGAGACCCTATAGAGACCCTAGAGGCCCCATAGAGACCCTATAGAGACCCTATAGAGACCCTAGGAACCCTATAGAGACCCTATAGAGACCCTAGAGACCCTATAGAGACCCTATAGAGACCCTAGAGACCCTACAGAGACCCTAGAGAGACCCTAGAGACCCTATAGAGACCCTAGGGACACTATAGAGACCCTAGGAACCCTATAGAGACCCTATAGAGACCCTAGAGACCCTATAGACACCCTAGAGAGACCCTAGAGACCCTATAGAGACCCTAGAGAGACCCTAGAGACACTATAGAGACCCTAGGGACCCTATAGAGACCCTAGGAACCCTATAGAGACCCTATAGAGACACTAGGGACCCTATAGAGACACTATAGAGACCCTAGGAACCCTATAGAGACCCTAGGAACCCTATAGAGACCCTATAGAGACCCTAGGGACCCTATAGAGACCCTATAGAGACCCTAGGGACCCTATAGAGACCCTATAGAGACCCTAGGGACCCTATAGAGACCCTATAGAGACACTAGAGGCCCTATAGAGACCCTAAAGAGACCCTAGGGACCCTATAGAGACCCTAGGAACCCTATGGAGACCCTATAGAGACCCTATAGAGACCCTAGGGACCCTATAGGGACCCTATAGAGAGACTAGAGACCCTATAGAGACCCTATAGAGACCCTAGGAACCCTATAGATACCCTATAGAGACCCTAGGGACCCTATAGAGACCCTATAGAGACCCTAGAGACCCTATAGAGACCCTAGAGAGACCCTAGAGACCCTATAGAGACCCTATAGAGACCCTAGGAACCCTATAGAGACCCTATAGAGACCCTAGGGACCCTATAGAGACCCTATAGAGACACTAGAGACCCTATAGAGACCCTATAGAGACCCTGGAGACCCTATAGAGACCCTAGGGAACATATAGAGACCCTATAGAGACCCTAGGGACCCTATAGAGATCCTATAGAGACACTAGAGACCCTATAGAGACCCTAGGAACCCTATAGAGACCCTATAGAGACCCTAGGGATCCTATAGAGACCCTATAGAGACCCTAGGGACCCTATAGAGATCCTATAGAGACACTAGAGACCCTATAGAGACCCAAGAGACCCTATAGAGACCCTATAGAGACCCTAGGAACCCTATAGAGACCCTATAGAGACCCTAGGGACCCTATAGAGACCCTATAGAGACACTAGAGACCCTATAGAGACCCTATAGAGACCCTGGAGACCCTATAGAGACCCTAGGGAACATATAGAGACCCTATAGAGACCCTAGGAACCCTATACAGATCCTATAGAGACACTAGAGACCCTATAGAGACCCTAGGAACCCTATAGAGACCCTATAGAGACCCTAGGGATCCTATAGAGACCCTATAGAGACCCTAGGGACCCTATAGAGATCCTATAGAGACACTAGAGACCCTATAGAGACCCAAGAGACCCTAGAGAGACCCTAGAGATACCCTAGAGACCCTATAGAGACCCTAGGAACCCTATAGAGACCCTATAGAGACCCTAGGGACCCTATAGAGACCCTATAGAGACACTATAGAGACCCTAGGGACCCTATAGAGACCCTAGGAACCCTACAGAGACCCTAGGAACCCTATAGAGACCCTATAGAGACCCTAGGGACCCTATAGAGACCCTATAGAGACACTATAGAGACCCTAGGGACCCTATAGAGACCCTAGGAACCCTATAGAGACCCTATAGAGACCCTACAGAGACCCTAGGGACCCTATAGAGACCCTATAGAGACACTATAGAGACCCTAGGGACCCTATAGAGACCCTAGGAACCCTATAGAGACCCTATAGAGACCCTAGGGACCCTATAGAGACCCTAGGAACCCTATAGAGACCCTATAGAGACCCTAGGAACCCTATAGAGACCCTATAGAGACCCTAGAGACCCTATAGAGACCCTATAGAGACCCTAGGAACCCTATAGAGTCGCTAGGGAACCTATAGAGACCCTAGAGAGACCCTAGAGACCCTATAGAGACCCTAGGAACCCTATAGAGACCCTATAGAGACCCTACGGACCCTATAGAGACCCTAGGAACCCTATAGAGACCCTATAGAGACCCTAGGGACCCTATAGAGACCCTAGGAACCCTATAGAGACCCTATAGAGACCCTAGGGACCCTATAGAGACCCTATAGAGACACTAGAGACCCTATAGAGACACTGTAGAGACCCTAGAGACCCTATAGAGACCCTAGGAACCCTATAGAGACCCTAGGAACCCTATAGAGACCCTATAGAGACCCTAGGGACCCTATAGAGACCCTATAGAGACCTTATAGAGACCCTAGGAACCCTATAGACACCCTATAGAGACCCTAGGGACCCTATAGAGACCCTATAGAGACCCTAGAGGCCCTATAGAGGCCCTATAGAGACCCTAGGAACCCTATAGAGACCCTATAGAGACCCTAGAGACCCTATAGAGACCCTATAGAGACCCTAGAGACCCTACAGAGACCCTAGAGAGACCCTAGAGACCCTATAGAGACCCTAGGGACCCTATAGAGACCCTAGGAACCCTATAGAGACCCTATAGAGATCCTAGAGACCCTATAGACACCCTAGAGAGACCCTAGAGACCCTATAGAGACCCTAGAGAGACTCTAGAGACACTATAGAGACCCTAGGGACCCTATAGAGACCCTAGGGATCCTATAGAGACCCTATAGAGACCCTAGAGACCGTATAGAGACCCTAGGGATCCTATAGAGACCCTATAGAGACCCTAGGGACCCTATAGAGACACTAGAGACCCTATAGAGACCCAAGAGACCCTAGAGAGACCCTAGAGAGACCCTAGAGACCCTATAGAGACCCTAGGAACCCTATAGAGACCCTATAGAGACCCTAGGGACCCTATAGAGACCCTAGGAACCCTATAGAGACCCTATAGAGACCCTAGGGACCCTATAGAGACCCTATAGAGACACTAGAGACCCTATAGAGACACTGTAGAGACCCTAGAGACCCTATAGAGACCCTAGGAACCCTATAGAGACCCTAGGAACCCTATAGAGACCCTATAGAGACCCTAGGGACCCTATAGAGACCCTATAGAGACCTTATAGAGACCCTAGGAACCCTATAGACACCCTATAGAGACCCTAGGGACCCTATAGAGACCCTATAGAGACCCTAGAGGCCCTATAGAGGCCCTATAGAGACCCTAGGAACCCTATAGAGACCCTATAGAGACCCTAGAGACCCTATAGAGACCCTATAGAGACCCTAGAGACCCTACAGAGACCCTAGAGAGACCCTAGAGACCCTATAGAGACCCTAGGGACCCTATAGAGACCCTAGGAACCCTATAGAGACCCTATAGAGATCCTAGA
Organism: Lathamus discolor; assembly: GCF_037157495.1. NCBI lineage: Eukaryota > Metazoa > Chordata > Aves > Psittaciformes > Psittacidae > Lathamus > Lathamus discolor. Next base: position 53,843 of record NW_027069408.1, on the reverse strand, counting down.
GACCCTATAGACACCCTAGAGAGACCCTAGAGACACTATAGAGACCCTAGAGAGACTCTAGAGACACTATAGAGACCCTAGGGACCCTATAGAGACCCTAGGAACCCTATAGAGACCCTATAGAGACCCTAGGGACCCTATAGAGACCCTATAGAGGCCCTAGAGACCCTATAGAGACACTATAGAGACCCTAGGAACCCTATAGAGACCCTAGGAACCCTATAGAGACCCTATAGAGACCCTAGGGACCCTATAGAGACCCTATAGAGACCCTAGGGACCCTATAGAGACCCTATAGAGACACTAGAGGCCCTATAGAGACCCTATAGAGACCCTAGGGACCCTATAGAGACCCTAGGAACCCTATGGAGACCCTATAGAGACCCTATAGAGACCCTAGGGACACTATAGAGACCCTATAGAGACACTAGAGACCCTATAGAGACCCTATAGAGACCCTAGGAAACCTATAGAGACCCTATAGAGACCCTAGGGACCCTATAGAGACCCTATAGAGACCCTAGAGACCCTATAGAGACCCTAGAGAGACCCTAGAGACCCTATAGAGACCCTATAGAGACCCTAGGAACCCTATAGAGACCCTATAGAGACCCTAGGGACCCTATAGAGACCCTATAGAGACACTAGAGACCCTATAGAGACCCTATAGAGACCCTGGAGACCCTATAGAGACACTAGGGAACATATAGAGACCCTATAGAGACCCTAGGGACCCTATAGAGATCCTATAGAGACACTATAGACACTATAGAGACCCTAGGAACCCTATAGAGAACCTATAGAGACCCTAGGGATCCTATAGAGACCCTATAGAGACCCTAGGGACCCTATAGAGATCCTATAGAGACACTAGAGACCCTATAGAGACCCAAGAGACCCTATAGAGACCCTAGAGAGACCCTAGAGACCCTATAAAGACCCTAGGAACCCTATAGAGACCCTATAGAGACCCTAGGAACCCTACAGAGACCCTAGGAACCCTATAGAGACCCTATAGAGACCCTAGGGACCCTATAGAGACCCTATAGAGACACTAGAGACCCTATAGAGACCCTATAGAGACCCTATAGAGACCCTAGGGACCCTATAGAGACCCTATAGAGACCCTAGAGAGACCCTAGAGACCCTATAGAGACCCTAGAGAGACCCTAGAGACACTATAGAGACCCTAGGGACCCTATAGAGACCCTAGGAACCCTATAGAGACCCTATAGAGACCCTAGGGACCCTATAGAGACCCTATAGAGGCCCTAGAGACCCTATAGAGACCCTATAGAGACCCTAGGAACCCTATAGAGACCGTATAGAGACCCTAGAGACCCTATAGAGACCCTAGAGAGACCCTAGAGACCCTAGAGAGACCCTAGGGACCCTATAGAGACACTATAGAGACCCTAGGGACCCTATAGAGACCCTATAGAGACACTAGAGGCCCTATAGAGACCCTATAGAGGCCCTAGAGACCCTATAGAGACCCTAGGGAACCTATAGAGACCTTAGGAACCCTATAGAGACCCTATAGAGACCCTGGGGACCCTATAGAGTCCCTATAGTGACCCTAGAGACCCTATAGAGACCCTAGAGAGACCCTAGAGACCCTATAGAGACCCTAGAGAGACCCTAGAGACCCTATAGAGACCCTAGAGAGACCCTAGAGACCCTATAGTGACCCTAGGGACCCTATAGAGACCCTATAGAGACCCTAGGGACCCTATAGAGACCCTATAGAGACACTAGAGGCCCTATAGAGACCCTATAGAGGCCCTAGAGACCCTATAGAGACCCTAGGGAACATATAGAGACCCTAGGAACCCTATAGAGACCCTATAGAGACCCTAGGGACCCTATAGAGTCCCTATAGTGACCCTAGAGACCCTATAGAGACCCTAGGGACCCTATAGAGACCCTATAGAGACACTGGAGACCCTATAGAGACCCTAGAGAGACCCTAGAGACCCTATAGAGACCATAGAGAGACCCTAGAGACCCTAGAGAGACCCTAGAGAGACCCTAGAGACCCTATAGAGACCCTAGGGACCCTATAGAGACTCTAGGAACCCTATAGAGACCCTAGAGAGACCCTAGAGAGACCCTAGAGACCCTACAGAGACCCTAGAGAGACCCTAGAGACCCTATAGAGACACTAGAGACCCTATAGAGACCCTAGGAACCCTATAGAGACCCTATAGAGACCCTAGAGACCCTATAGACACCCTAGAGAGACCCTAGAGACCCTATAGAGACCCTAGAGAGACCCTAGAGACACTATAGAGACCCTAGGAACCCTATAGAGACCCTATAGAGACACTAGAGGCCGTATAGAGACCCTATAGAGGCCCTAGAGACCCTATAGAGACCCTAGGGAAACTATAGAGACCCTAGGAACCCTATAGAGGCCCTATAGAGACCCTGGGGACCCTATAGAGTCCCTATAGTGACCCTAGAGACCCTATAGAGACCCTAGGGACCCTATAGAGACCCTAGGAACCCTATAGAGACCCTATAGAGACCCTGCAGAGACCCTAGGGACCCTATAGAGACCCTATAGAGACACTATAGAGACCCTAGGGACCCTATAGAGACCCTAGGAACCCTATAGAGACCCTATAGAGACCCTAGGGACCATATAGAGACCCTATAGAGACACTAGAGACCCTATAGAGACCCTATAGAGACCCTAGGAACACTATAGAGTCGCTAGGGAACCTATAGAGACCCTAGAGAGACCCTAGAGACCCTATAGAGACCCTAGGAACCCTATAGAGACCCTATAGAGACCCTACGGACCCTATAGAGACCCTAGGAACCCTATAAAGACCCTAGGAACCCTATAGAGACCCTATAGAGACCTTAGGGATCCTATAGAGACCCTATAGAGACCCTAGAGACCCTATAGAGATCCTATAGAGACACTAGAGACCCTATAGAGACCCAAGAGACCCTATAGAGACCCTAGAGAGACCCTAGAGACCCTATAGAGACCCTAGGAACCCTATAGAGACCCTATAGAGACCCTAGGGACCCTATAGAGACCCTAGGAACCCTATAGAGACCCTATAGAGACCCTAGGGACCCTATAGAGACCCTATAGAGACACTAGAGACCCTATAGAGACACTGTAGAGACCCTAGAGACCCTATAGAGACCCTAGGGACCCTATAGAGACCCTAGGAACCCTATAGAGACCCTATAGAGACCCTAGGGACCCTATAGAGACCCTATAGAGACCCTATAGAGACCCTAGGAACCCTATAGACACCCTATAGAGACCCTAGGGACCCTATAGAGACCCTATAGAGACCCTAGAGGCCCCATAGAGACCCTATAGAGACCCTATAGAGACCCTAGGAACCCTATAGAGACCCTATAGAGACCCTAGAGACCCTATAGAGACCCTATAGAGACCCTAGAGACCCTACAGAGACCCTAGAGAGACCCTAGAGACCCTATAGAGACCCTAGGGACCCTATAGAGACCCTAGGAACCCTATAGAGACCCTATAGAGACCCTAGAGACCCTATAGACACCCTAGAGAGACCCTAGAGACCCTATAGAGACCCTAGAGAGACCCTAGAGACACTATAGAGACCCTAGGGACCCTATAGAGACCCTAGGAACCCTATAGAGACCCTAGAGAGACCCTACGGACCCTATAGAGACACTATAGAGACCCTAGGAACCCTATAGAGACCCTAGGAACCCTATAGAGACCCTATAGAGACCCTAGGGACCCTATAGAGACCCTATAGAGACCCTAGGGACCCTATAGAGACCCTATAGAGACCCTAGGGACCCTATAGAGACCCTATAGAGACACTAGAGGCCCTATAGAGACCCTAAAGAGACCCTAGGGACCCTATAGAGACCCTAGGAACCCTATGGAGACCCTATAGAGACCCTATAGAGACCCTAGGGACCCTATAGAGACCCTATAGAGAGACTAGAGACCCTATAGAGACCCTATAGTGACCCTAGGAACCCTATAGATACCCTATAGAGACCCTAGGGACCCTATAGAGACCCTATAGAGACCCTAGAGACCCTATAGAGACCCTAGAGAGACCCTAGAGACCCTATAGAGACCCTATAGAGACCCTAGGAACTTTATAGAGACCCTATAGAGACCCTAGGGACCCTATAGAGACCCTATAGAGACACTAGAGACCCTATAGAGACCCTATAGAGACCCTGGAGACCCTATAGAGACCCTAGGGAACATATAGAGACCCTATAGAGACCCTAGGGACCCTATAGAGATCCTATAGAGACACTAGAGACCCTATAGAGACCCTAGGAACCCTATAGAGACCCTATAGAGACCCTAGGGATCCTATAGAGACCCTATAGAGACCCTAGGGACCCTATAGAGATCCTATAGAGACACTAGAGACCCTATAGAGACCCAAGAGACCCTATAGAGACCCTATAGAGACCCTAGGAACCCTATAGAGACCCTATAGAGACCCTAGGGACCCTATAGAGACCCTATAGAGACACTAGAGACCCTATAGAGACCCTATAGAGACCCTGGAGACCCTATAGAGACCCTAGGGAACATATAGAGACCCTATAGAGACCCTAGGGACCCTATACAGATCCTATAGAGACACTAGAGACCCTATAGAGACCCTAGGAACCCTATAGAGACCCTATAGAGACCCTAGGGATCCTATAGAGACCCTATAGAGACCCTAGGGACCCTATAGAGATCCTATAGAGACACTAGAGACCCTATAGAGACCCAAGAGACCCTAGAGAGACCCTAGAGAGACCCTAGAGACCCTATAGAGACCCTAGGAACCCTATAGAGACCCTATAGAGAACCTAGGGACACTATAGAGACCCTATAGAGACACTATAGAGACCCTAGGGACCCTATAGAGACCCTAGGAACCCTACAGAGACCCTAGGAACCCTATAGAGACCCTATAGAGACCCTAGGGACCCTATAGAGACCCTATAGAGACACTATAGAGACCCTAGGGACCCTATAGAGACCCTAGGAACCCTATAGAGACCCTATAGAGACCCTACAGAGACCCTAGGGACCCTATAGAGACCCTATAGAGACACTATAGAGACCCTAGGGACCCTATAGAGACCCTAGGAACCCTATAGAGACCCTATAGAGACCCTAGGGACCCTATAGAGACCCTAGGGACCCTATAGAGACCCTATAGAGACACTGGAGACCCTATAGAGACCCTATAGATACCCTAGAGAGACCCTAGAGACCCTATAGAGACCATAGAGAGACCCTAGAGACCCTAGAGAGACCCTAGAGAGACCCTAGAGACCCTATAGAGACCCTAGGGACCCTATAGAGACTCTAGGAACCCTATAGAGACCCTAGAGAGACCCTAGAGAGACCCTAGAGACCCTACAGAGACCCTAGAGAGACCCTAGAGACCCTATAGAGACACTAGAGACCCTATAGAGACCCTAGGAACCCTATAGAGACCCTATAGAGACCCTAGAGACCCTATAGACACCCTAGAGAGACCCTAGAGACCCTATAGAGACCCTAGAGAGACCCTAGAGACACTATAGAGACCCTAGGAACCCTATAGAGACCCTATAGAGACACTAGAGGCCGTATAGAGACCCTATAGAGGCCCTAGAGACCCTATAGAGACCCTAGGGAAACTATAGAGACCCTAGGAACCCTATAGAGGCCCTATAGAGACCCTGGGGACCCTATAGAGTCCCTATAGTGACCCTAGAGACCCTATAGAGACCCTAGGGACCCTATAGAGACCCTAGGAACCCTATAGAGACCCTATAGAGACCCTGCAGAGACCCTAGGGACCCTATAGAGACCCTATAGAGACACTATAGAGACCCTAGGGACCCTATAGAGACCCTAGGAACCCTATAGAGACCCTATAGAGACCCTAGGGACCCTATAGAGACCCTATAGAGACACTAGAGACCCTATAGAGACCCTATAGAGACCCTAGAAACACTATAGAGTCGCTAGGGAACCTATAGAGACCCTAGAGAGACCCTAGAGACCCTATAGAGACCCTAGGAACCCTATAGAGACCCTATAGAGACCCTACGGACCCTATAGAGACCCTAGGAACCCTATAAAGACCCTAGGAACCCTATAGAGACCCTATAGAGACCCTAGGGATCCTATAGAGACCCTATAGAGACCCTAGAGACACTATAGAGATCCTATAGCGACACTAGAGACCCTATAGAGACCCAAGAGACCCTATAGAGACCCTAGAGAGACCCTAGAGACCCTATAGAGACCCTAGGAACCCTATAGAGACCCTATAGAGACCCTAGGGACCCTATAGAGACCCTAGGAACCCTATAGAGACCCTATAGAGACCCTAGGGACCCTATAGAGACCCTATAGAGACACTAGAGACCCTATAGAGACACTGTAGAGACCCTAGAGACCCTATAGAGACCCTAGGGACCCTATAGAGACCCTAGGAACCCTATAGAGACCCTATAGAGACCCTAGGGACCCTATAGAGACCCTATAGAGACCCTATAGAGACCCTAGGAACCCTATAGACACCCTATAGAGACCCTAGGGACCCTATAGAGACCCTATAGAGACCCTAGAGGCCCCATAGAGACCCTATAGAGACCCTATAGAGACCCTAGGAACCCTATAGAGACCCTATAGAGACCCTAGAGACCCTATAGAGACCCTATAGAGACCCTAGAGACCCTACAGAGACCCTAGAGAGACCCTAGAGACCCTATAGAGACCCTAGGGACCCTATAGAGACCCTAGGAACCCTATAGAGACCCTATAGAGACCCTAGAGACCCTATAGACACCCTAGAGAGACCCTAGAGACCCTATAGAGACCCTAGAGAGACCCTAGAGACACTATAGAGACCCTAGGGACCCTATAGAGACCCTAGGAACCCTATAGAGACCCTATAGAGACACTAGGGACCCTATAGAGACACTATAGAGACCCTAGGAACCCTATAGAGACCCTAGGAACCCTATAGAGACCCTATAGAGACCCTAGGGACCCTATAGAGACCCTATAGAGACCCTAGGGACCCTATAGAGACCCTATAGAGACCCTAGGGACCCTATAGAGACCCTATAGAGACACTAGAGGCCCTATAGAGACCCTAAAGAGACCCTAGGGACCCTATAGAGACCCTAGGAACCCTATGGAGACCCTATAGAGACCCTATAGAGACCCTAGGGACCCTATAGAGACCCTATAGAGAGACTAGAGACCCTATAGAGACCCTATAGAGACCCTAGGAACCCTATAGATACCCTATAGAGACCCTAGGGACCCTATAGAGACCCTATAGAGACCCTAGAGACCCTATAGAGACCCTAGAGAGACCCTAGAGACCCTATAGAGACCCTATAGAGACCCTAGGAACCCTATAGAGACCCTATAGAGACCCTAGGGACCCTATAGAGACCCTATAGAGACACTAGAGACCCTATAGAGACCCTATAGAGACCCTGGAGACCCTATAGAGACCCTAGGGAACATATAGAGACCCTATAGAGACCCTAGGGACCCTATAGAGATCCTATAGAGACACTAGAGACCCTATAGAGACCCTAGGAACCCTATAGAGACCCTATAGAGACCCTAGGGATCCTATAGAGACCCTATAGAGACCCTAGGGACCCTATAGAGATCCTATAGAGACACTAGAGACCCTATAGAGACCCAAGAGACCCTATAGAGACCCTATAGAGACCCTAGGAACCATATAGAGACACTATAGAGACCCTAGGGACCCTATAGAGACCCTATAGAGACACTAGAGACCCTATAGAGACCCTATAGAGACCCTGGAGACCCTATAGAGACCCTAGGGAACATATAGAGACCCTATAGAGACCCTAGGGACCCTATACAGATCCTATAGAGACACTAGAGACCCTATAGAGACCCTAGGAACCCTATAGAGACCCTATAGAGACCCTAGGGATCCTATAGAGACCCTATAGAGACCCTAGGGACCCTATAGATATCCTATAGAGACACTAGAGACCCTATAGAGACCCAAGAGACCCTAGAGAGACCCTGGAGAGACCCTAGAGACCCTATAGAGACCCTAGGAACCCTATAGAGACCCTATAGAGACCCTAGGGACCCTATAGAGACCCTATAGAGACACTATAGAGACCCTAGGGACCCTATAGAGACCCTAGGAACCCTACAGAGACCCTAGGAACCCTATAGAGACCCTATAGAGACCCTAGGGACCCTATAGAGACCCTATAGAGACACTATAGAGACCCTAGGGACCCTATAGAGACCCTAGGAACCCTATAGAGACCCTATAGAGACCCTACAGAGACCCTAGGGACCCTATAGAGACCCTATAGAGACACTATAGAGACCCTAGGGACCCTATAGAGACCCTAGGAACCCTATAGAGACCCTATAGAGACCCTAGGGACCCTATAGAGACCCTAGGAACCCTATAGAGACCCTATAGAGACCCTAGGAACCCTATAGAGACCCTATAGAGACCCTAGAGACCCTATAGAGACCCTATAGAGACCCTAGGAACCCTATAGAGTCGCTAGGGAACCTATAGAGACCCTAGAGAGACCCTAGAGACCCTATAGAGACCCTAGGAACCCTATAGAGACCCTATAGAGACCCTACGGACCCTATAGAGACCCTAGGAACCCTATAGAGACCCTATAGAGACCCTAGGGACCCTATAGAGACCCTAGGAACCCTATAGAGACCCTATAGAGACCCTAGGGACCCTATAGAGACCCTATAGAGACACTAGAGACCCTATAGAGACACTGTAGAGACCCTAGAGACCCTATAGAGACCCTAGGAACCCTATAGAGACCCTAGGAACCCTATAGAGACCCTATAGAGACCCTAGGGACCCTATAGAGACCCTATAGAGACCTTATAGAGACCCTAGGAACCCTATAGACACCCTATAGAGACCCTAGGGACCCTATAGAGACCCTATAGAGACCCTAGAGGCCCTATAGAGGCCCTATAGAGACCCTAGGAACCCTATAGAGACCCTATAGAGACCCTAGAGACCCTATAGAGACCCTATAGAGACCCTAGAGACCCTACAGAGACCCTAGAGAGACCCTAGAGACCCTATAGAGACCCTAGGGACCCTATAGAGACCCTAGGAACCCTATAGAGACCCTATAGAGATCCTAGAGACCCTATAGACACCCTAGAGAGACCCTAGAGACCCTATAGAGACCCTAGAGAGACTCTAGAGACACTATAGAGACCCTAGGGACCCTATAGAGACCCTAGGGATCCTATAGAGACCCTATAGAGACCCTAGAGACCGTATAGAGACCCTAGGGATCCTATAGAGACCCTATAGAGACCCTAGGGACCCTATAGAGATCCTATAGAGACACTAGAGACCCTATAGAGACCCTAGAGAGACCCTAGAGACCCTATAGAGACCCTAGAGAGACCCTAGAGACACTATAGAGACCCTAGGGACCCTATAGAGACCCTAGGAACCCTATAGAGACCCTATAGAGACCCTAGGGACCCTATAGAGACCCTATAGAGGCCCTAGAGACCCTATAGAGACCCTATAGAGACCCTAGGAACCCTATAGAGACCGTATAGAGACCCTAGAGACCCTATAGAGACCCTAGAGAGACCCTAGAGACCCTAGAGAGACCCTAGGGACCCTATAGAGACCCTATAGAGACCCTAGGGACCCTATAGAGACCCTATAGAGACACTAGAGGCCCTATAGAGACCCTATAGAGGCCCTAGAGACCCTATAGAGACCCTAGGGAACCTATAGAGACCTTAGGAACCCTATAGAGACCCTATAGAGACCCTGGGGACCCTATAGAGTCCCTATAGTGACCCTAGAGACCCTATAGAGACCCTATAGAGACCGTATAGAGACCCTAGAGACGCTATAGAGACCCTATAGAGACCCTACAGAGACCCTAGGGACCCTATAGAGACCCTATAGAGACACTATAGAGACCCTAGAGACCCTATAGAGACCCTAGGAACCCTATAGAGACCCTATAGAGACCCTAGGGACCCTATAGAGACCCTAGGAACCCTATAGAGACCCTATAGAGACCCTAGGGACCCTATAGAGACACTATAGAGACACTAGAGACCCCATAGAGACCCTATAGAGACCCTAGGAACCCTATAGAGTCGCTAGGGAACCTATAGAGACCCTAGAGAGACCCTAGAGACCCTATAGAGACCCTAGGAACCCTATAGAGATCCTATAGAGACCCTACGGACCATATAGAGACCCTAGGAACCCTATAGAGACCCTAGGAACCCTATAGAGACCTTATAGAGACCCTAGGGATCCTATAGAGACCCTATAGAGACCCTAGAGACCCTATAGAGACCCTAGGGATCCTATAGAGACCCTATAGAGACCCTAGGGACCCTATAGAGATCCTATAGAGACACTAGAGACCCTATAGAGACCCAAGAGACCCTACAGAGACCCTAGAGAGATCCTAGAGACCCTATAGAGACCCTAGGAACCCTATAGAGACCCTATAGAGACCCTAGGGACCCTATAGAGACCCTAGGAACCCTATAGAGACCCTATAGAGACCCTAGGGACCCTATAGAGACCCTATAGAGACACTAGAGACCCTATAGAGACACTGAAGAGACCCTAGAGACCCTATAGAGACCCTAGGGACCCTATAGAGACCCTAGGAACCCTATAGAGACCCTATAGAGACCCTAGGGACCCTATAGAGACCCTATAGAGACCCTAGGAACCCTATAGAGACCCTATAGAGACCCTAGGGACCATATAGAGACCCTATAGAGACCCTAGAGGCCCTATAGAGACCCTATAGAGACCCTATAGAGACCCTAGGGACCCTATAGAGACCCTATAGAGACCCTAGAGACCCTATAGAGACCCTATAGAGACCCTAGAGACCCTACAGAGACCCTAGAGAGACCCTAGAGACCCTATAGAGACCCTAGGGACCCTATAGAGACCCTAGGAACCCTATAGAGACCCTATAGAGACCGTAGAGACCCTATAGACACCCTAGAGAGACCCTAGAGACCCTATAGAGACCCTAGAGAGACCCTAGAGACACTATAGAGACCCTAGGGACCCTATAGAGACCCTAGGAACCCTATAGAGACCCTATAGAGACCCTAGGGACCCTATAGAGACCCTATAGAGGCCCTAGAGACCCTATAGAGACACTATAGAGACCCTAGGAACCCTATAGAGACCCTAGGAACCCTATAGAGACCCTATAGAGACCCTAGGGACCCTATAGAGACCCTATAGAGACCCTAGGGACCCTATAGAGACCCTATAGAGACACTAGAGGCCCTATAGAGACCCTAAAGAGACCCTAGGGACCCTATAGAGACCCTAGGAACCCTATGGAGACCCTATAGAGACCCTATAGAGAGCCTAGGGACCCTATAGAGACCCTATAGAGAGACTAGAGACCCTATAGAGACCCTATAGAGACCCTAGGAACCCTATAGATACCCTATAGAGACCCTAGGGACCCTATAGAGACCCTATAGAGACCCTAGAGACCCTATAGAGACCCTAGAGAGACCCTAGAGACCCTATAGAGACCCTATAGAGACCCTAGGAACCCTATAGAGACCCTATAGAGACCCTAGGGACCCTATAGAGACCCTATAGAGACACTAGAGACCCTATAGAGACCCTATAGAGACCCTGGAGACCCTATAGAGACCCTAGGGAACATATAGAGACCCTATAGAGACCCTAGGGACCCTATAGAGATCCTATAGAGACACTAGAGACCCTATAGAGACCCTAGGAACCCTATAGAGACCCTATAGAAACCCTAGGGATCCTATAGAGATCCTATAGAGACACTAGAGACCCTATAGAGACCCAAGAGACCCTATAGAGACCCTATAGAGACACTAGAGACCCTATAGAGACCCTATAGAGACCCTGGAGACCCTATAGAGACCCTAGGGAACATATAGAGACCCTATAGAGACCCTAGGGACCCTATAGAGATCCTATAGAGACACTAGAGACCCTATAGAGACCCTAGGAACCCTATAGAGACCCTATAGAGACCCTAGGGACCCTATAGAGATCCTATAGAGACACTAGAGACCCTATAGAGACCCAAGAGACCCTATAGAGACCCTATAGAGACCCTAGGAACCCTACAGAGACCCTATAGAGACCCTAGGGACCCTATAGAGACCCTATAGAGACACTAGAGACCCTATAGAGACCCTATAGAGACCCTGGAGACCCTATAGAGACCCTAGGGAACATATAGAGACCCTATAGAGACCCTAGGGACCCTATACAGATCCTATAGAGACACTAGAGACCCTATAGAGACCCTAGGAACCCTATAGAGACCCTATAGAGACCCTAGGGATCCTATAGAGACCCTATAGAGACCCTAGGGACCCTATAGAGATCCTATAGAGACACTAGAGACCCTATAGAGACCCAAGAGACCCTATAGAGACCCTAGAGAGACCCTAGAGACCCTATAGAGACCCTAGGAACCCTATAGAGACCCTATAGAGACCCTAGGGACCCTATAGAGACCCTATAGAGACACTATAGAGACCCTAGGGACCCTATAGAGACCCTAGGAACCCTACAGAGACCCTAGGAACCCTATAGAGACCCTATAGAGACCCTAGGGACCCTATAGAGACCCTATAGAGACACTATAGAGACCCTAGGGACCCTATAGAGACCCTAGGAACCCTATAGAGACCCTATAGAGACCCTACAGAGACCCTAGGGACCCTATAGAGACCCTATAGAGACACTATAGAGACCCTAGGGACCCTATAGAGACCCTAGGAACCCTATAGAGACCCTATAGAGACCCTAGGGACCCTATAGAGACCCTAGGAACCCTATAGAGACCCTATAGAGACCCTAGGAACCCTATAGAGACCCTATAGAGACCCTAGAGACCCTATAGAGACCCTATAGAGACCCTAGGAACCCTATAGAGTCGCTAGGGAACCTATAGAGACCCTAGAGAGACCCTAGAGACCCTATAGAGACCCTAGGAACCCTATAGAGACCCTATAGAGACCCTACGGACCCTATAGAGACCCTAGGAACCCTATAGAGACCCTAGGAACCCTATAGAGACCTTATAGAGACCCTAGGGATCCTATAGAGATCCTATAGAGACACTAGAGACCCTATAGAGACCCAAGAGACCCTATAGAGACCCTAGAGAGACCCTAGAGACCCTATAGAGACCCTAGGAACCCTATAGAGACCCTATAGAGACCCTAGGGACCCTATAGAGACCCTAGGAACCCTATAGAGACCCTATAGAGACCCTAGGGACCCTATAGAGACCCTATAGAGACACTAGAGACCCTATAGAGACACTGTAGAGACCCTAGAGACCCTATAGAGACCCTAGGGACCCTATAGAGACCCTAGGAACCCTATAGAGACCCTATAGAGACCCTAGGGACCCTATAGAGACCCTATAGAGACCTTATAGAGACCCTAGGAACCCTATAGACACCCTATAGAGACCCTAGGGACCCTATTGAGACCCTATAGAGACCCTAGAGGCCCTATAGAGGCCCTATAGAGACCCTAGGAACCCTATAGAGACCCTATAGAGACCCTAGAGACCCTATAGAGACCCTATAGAGACCCTAGAGACCCTACAGAGACCCTAGAGAGACCCTAGAGACCCTATAGAGACCCTAGGGACCCTATAGAGACCCTAGGAACCCTATAGAGACCCTATAGAGATCCTAGAGACCCTATAGACACCCTATAGAGATCCTAGAGACCCTATAGACACCCTAGAGAGACCCTAGAGACCCTATAGAGACCCTAGAGAGACTCTAGAGATACTATAGAGACCCTAGGGACCCTATAGAGACCCTAGGAACCCTATAGAGACCCTATAGAGACCCTAGGGACCCTATAGAGACCCTATAGAGGCCCTAGAGACCCTATAGAGACACTATAGAGACCCTAGGAACCCTATAGAGACCCTAGGAACCCTATAGAGACCCTATAGAGACCCTAGGGACCCTATAGAGACCCTATAGAGACCCTAGGGACCCTATAGAGACCCTATAGAGACACTAGAGGCCCTATAGAGACCCTATAGAGACCCTAGGGACCCTATAGAGACCCTAGGAACCCTATGGAGACCCTATAGAGACCCTATAGAGACCCTAGGGACACTATAGAGACCCTATAGAGACACTAGAGACCCTATAGAGACCCTATAGAGACCCTAGGAAACCTATAGAGACCCTATAGAGACCCTAGGGACCCTATAGAGACCCTATAGAGACCCTAGAGACCCTATAGAGACCCTAGAGAGACCCTAGAGACCCTATAGAGACCCTATAGAGACCCTAGGAACCCTATAGAGACCCTATAGAGACCCTAGGGACCCTATAGAGACCCTATAGAGACACTAGAGACCCTATAGAGACCCTATAGAGACCCTGGAGACCCTATAGAGACCCTAGGGAACATATAGAGACCCTATAGAGACCCTAGGGACCCTATAGAGATCCTATAGAGACACTATAGACACTATAGAGACCCTAGGAACCCTATAGAGACCCTATAGAGACCCTAGGGATCCTATAGAGACCCTATAGAGACCCTAGGGACCCTATAGAGATCCTATAGAGACACTAGAGACCCTATAGAGACCCAAGAGACCCTATAGAGACCCTAGAGAGACCCTAGAGACCCTATAGAGACCCTAGGAACCCTATAGAGACCCTATAGAGACCCTAGGAACCCTACAGAGACCCTAGGAACCCTATAGAGACCCTATAGAGACCCTAGGGACCCTATAGAGACCCTATAGAGACACTAGAGACCCTATAGAGACCCTATAGAGACCCTATAGAGACCCTAGGGACCCTATAGAGACCCTATAGAGACCCTAGAGAGACCCTAGAGACCCTATAGAGACCCTAGAGAGACCCTAGAGACACTATAGAGACCCTAGGGACCCTATAGAGACCCTAGGAACCCTATAGAGACCCTATAGAGACCCTAGGGACCCTATAGAGACCCTATAGAGACACTAGAGGCCCTATAGAGACCCTATAGAGGCCCTAGAGACCCTATAGAGACCCTAGGGAACCTATAGAGACCTTAGGAACCCTATAGAGACTCTATAGAGACCCTGGGGACCCTATAGAGTCCATATAGTGACCCTAGAGACCCTATAGAGACCCTATAGAGACCGTATAGAGACCCTAGAGACGCTATAGAGACCCTATAGAGACCCTACAGAGACCCTAGGGACCCTATAGAGACCCTATAGAGACACTATAGAGACCCTAGAGACCCTATAGAGACCCTAGGAACCCTATAGAGACCCTATAGAGACCCTAGGGACCCTATAGAGACCCTAGGAACCCTATAGAGACCCTATAGAGACCCTAGGGACCCTATAGAGACCCTATAGAGACACTAGAGACCCCATAGAGACCCTATAGAGACCCTAGGAACCCTATAGAGTCGCTAGGGAACCTATAGAGACCCTAGAGAGACCCTAGAGACCCTATAGAGACCCTAGGAACCCTATAGAGACCCTATAGAGACCCTACGGACCATATAGAGACCCTAGGAACCCTATAGAGACACTAGGAACCCTATAGAGACCTTATAGAGACCCTAGGGATCCTATAGAGACCCTATAGAGACTCTAGAGACCCTATAGAGACCCTAGGGATCCTATAGAGACCCTATAGAGACCCTAGGGACCCTATAGAGATCCTATAGAGACACTAGAGACCCTATAGAGACCCAAGAGACCCTACAGAGACCCTAGAGAGACCCTAGAGACCCTATAGAGACCCTAGGAACCCTATAGAGACCCTATAGAGACCCTAGGGACCCTATAGAGACCCTAGGAACCCTATAGAGACCCTATAGAGACCCTAGGGACCCTATAGAGACCCTATAGAGACACTAGAGACCCTATAGAGACACTGTAGAGACCCTAGAGACCCTATAGAGACCCTAGGGACCCTATAGAGACCCTAGGAACCCTATAGAGACCCTATAGAGACCCTAGGGACCCTATAGAGACCCTATAGAGACCCTAGAGGCCCTATAGAGACCCTATAGAGACCCTATAGAGACCCTAGGGACCCTATAGAGACACTATAGAGACCCAAGAGACCCTATAGAGACCCTATAGAGACCCTAGAGACCCTACAGAGACCCTAGAGAGACCCTAGAGACCCTATAGAGACCCTAGGGACCCTATAGAGACCCTAGGAACCCTATAGAGACCCTATAGAGACCCTAGAGACCCTATAGACACCCTAGAGAGACCCTAGAGACCCTATAGAGACCCTAGAGAGACCCTAGAGACACTATAGAGACCCTAGGGACCCTATAGAGACCCTAGGAACCCTATAGAGACCCTATAGAGACCCTAGGGACCCTATAGAGACCCTATAGAGGCCCTAGAGACCCTATAGAGACACTATAGAGACCCTAGGAACCCTATAGAGACCCTAGGAACCCTATAGAGACCCTATAGAGACCCTAGGGACCCTATAGAGACCCTATAGAGACCCTAGGGACCCTATAGAGACCCTATAGAGACACTAGAGGCCCTATAGAGACCCTATAGAGACCCTAGGGACCCTATAGAGACCCTAGGAACCCTATGGAGACCCTATAGAGACCCTATAGAGACCCTAGGGACCCTATAGAGACCCTATAGAGACACTAGAGACCCTATAGAGACCCTATAGAGACCCTAGGAAACCTATAGAGACCCTATAGAGACCCTAGGGCCCCTATAGAGACCCTATAGTGACCCTAGAGACCCTATAGAGACCCTATAGAGACCCTAGGTACCCTATAGAGACCCTATAGAGACCCTAGGGACCCTATAGAGACCCTATAGAGACACTAGAGACCCTATAGAGACCCTATAGAGACCCTGGAGACCCTATAGAGAACCTAGGGCCCCTATAGAGACCCTATAGAGACCCTAGGAACCCTATAGAGACCCTATAGAGATCCTAGGGATCCTATAGAGACCCTATAGAGACCCTAGGGACCCTATAGAGATCCTATAGAGACACTAGAGACCCTACAGAGACCCAAGAGACCCTATAGAGACCCTAGAGAGACCCTAGAGACCCTATAGAGACCCTAGGAACCCTATAGAGACCCTATAGAGACCCTAGGAACCCTATAGAGACCCTATAGAGGCCCTAGAGACCCTATAGAGACCCTATAGAGACCCTAGGAACCCTATAGAGACCGTATAGAGACCCTAGAGACCCTATAGAGACCCTAGAGAGACCCTAGAGACCCTAGAGAGACCCTAGGGACCCTATAGAGACCCTATAGAGACCCTAGGGACCCTATAGAGACCCTATAGAGACACTAGAGGCCCTATAGAGACCCTATAGAGGCCCTAGAGACCCTATAGAGACCCTAGGGAACCTATAGAGACCTTAGGAACCCTATAGAGACCCTATAGAGACCCTGGGGACCCTATAGAGTCCCTATAGTGACCCTAGAGACCCTATAGAGACCCTATAGAGACCGTATAGAGACCCTAGAGACGCTATAGAGACCCTATAGAGACCCTACAGAGACCCTAGGGACCCTATAGAGACCCTATAGAGACACTATAGAGACCCTAGAGACCCTATAGAGACCCTAGGAACCCTATAGAGACCCTATAGAGACCCTAGGGACCCTATAGAGACCCTAGGAACCCTATAGAGACCCTAGGGACCCTATAGAGACCCTATAGAGACACTAGAGACCCCATAGAGACCCTATAGAGACCCTAGGAACCCTATAGAGTCGCTAGGGAACCTATAGAGACCCTAGAGAGACCCTAGAGACCCTATAGAGACCCTAGGAACCCTATAGAGACCCTATAGAGACCCTACGGACCATATAGAGACCCTAGGAACCCTATAGAGACCCTAGGAACCCTATAGAGACCTTATAGAGACCCTAGGGATCCTATAGAGACCCTATGGAGACCCTAGAGACCCTATAGAGACCCTAGGGATCCTATAGAGACCCTATAGAGACCCTAGGGACCCTATAGAGATCCTATAGAGACACTAGAGACCCTATAGAGACCCAAGAGACCCTACAGAGACCCTAGAGAGACCCTAGAGACCCTATAGAGACCCTAGGAACCCTATAGAGACCCTATAGAGACCCTAGGGACCCTATAGAGACCCTAGGAACCCTATAGAGACCCTATAGAGACCCTAGGGACCCTATAGAGACCCTATAGAGACACTAGAGACCCTATAGAGACACTGTAGAGACCCTAGAGACCCTATAGAGACACTAGGGACCCTATAGAGACCCTAGGAACCCTATAGAGACCGTATAGAGACCCTAGGGACCCTATAGAGACCCTATAGAGACCCTAGGAACCCTATAGAGACCCTATAGAGACCCTAGGGACCCTATAGAGACCCTATAGAGACCCTAGAGGCCCTATAGAGACCCTATAGAGACCCTATAGAGACCCTAGGGACCCTATAGAGACCCTATAGAGACCCTAGAGACCCTATAGAGACCCTATAGAGACCCTAGAGACCCTACAGAGACCGTAGAGAGACCCTAGAGACCCTATAGAGACCCTAGGGACCCTATAGAGACCCTAGGAACCCTATAGAGACCCTATAGAGACCCTAGAGACCCTATAGACACCCTAGAGAGACCCTAGAGACCCTATAGAGACCCTAGAGAGACCCTAGAGACACTATAGAGACCCTAGGGACCCTATAGAGACCCTAGGAACCCTATAGAGACCCTATAGAGACCCTAGGGACCCTATAGAGACCCTATAGAGGCCCTAGAGACCCTATAGAGACACTATAGAGACCCTAGGAACCCTATAGAGACCCTAGGAACCCTATAGAGACCCTATAGAGACCCTAGGGACCCTATAGAGACCCTATAGAGACCCTAGGGACCCTATAGAGACCCTATAGAGACACTAGAGGCCCTATAGAGACCCTATAGAGACCCTAGGGACCCTATAGAGACCCTAGGAACCCTATGGAGACCCTATAGAGACCCTATAGAGACCCTAGGGACCCTATAGAGACCCTATAGAGACACTAGAGACCCTATAGAGACCCTATAGAGACCCTAGGAAACCTATAGAGACCCTATAGAGACCCTAGGGCCCCTATAGAGACCCTATAGTGACCCTAGAGACCCTATAGAGACCCTATAGAGACCCTAGGAACCCTATAGAGACCCTATAGAGACCCTAGGGACCCTATAGAGACCCTATAGAGACACTAGAGACCCTATAGAGACCCTATAGAGACCCTGGAGACCCTATAGAGACCCTAGGGCCCCTATAGAGACCCTATAGAGACCCTAGGAACCCTATAGAGACCCTATAGAGACCCTAGGGATCCTACAGAGACCCTATAGAGACCCTAGGGACCCTATAGAGATCCTATAGAGACACTAGAGACCCTACAGAGACCCAAGAGACCCTATAGAGACCCTAGAGAGACCCTAGAGACCCTATAGAGACCCCTAGGAACCCTATAGAGACCCTATAGAGACCCTAGGAACCCTACAGAGACCCTAGGAACCCTATAGAGACCCTATAGAGACCCTAGGGACCCTATAGAGACCCTATAGAGACCCTAGAGAGACCCTAGAGACCCTATAGAGACCCTAGAGAGACCCTAGAGACACTATAGAGACCCTAGGGACCCTATAGAGACCCTAGGAACCCTATAGAGACCCTATAGAGACCCTAGGGACCCTATAGAGACCCTATAGAGGCCCTAGAGACCCTATAGAGACCCTATAGAGACACTAGGGACCCTATAGAGACCCTATAGAGACCCTAGAGACCCTATAGAGACCCTAGGGACCCTATAGAGACCCTATAGAGACCCTATAGAAACACTAGATGCCCTATACAGACCCTATAGAGGCCCTAGAGACCCTATATTATAGAGACCCTAGGGAACCTATAGAGACCCTAGGAACCCTATAGAGACCCTATAGAGACCCTGGGACCCTATAGAGTCCCTATAGTGACCCTAGAGACCCTATAGAGACCCTATAGGGACCGTATAGAGACCCTAGAGACGCTATAGAGACCCTATAGAGACCCTACAGAGACCCTAGGGACCCTATAGAGACCCTATAGAGACACTATAGAGACCCTAGGGACCCTATAGAGACCCTAGAACCCTATAGAGACCCTATAGAGACCCTAGGGACCCTATAGAGACCCTATAGAGACACTAGAGACCTATAGAGACCCTAGGATCCCTATAGAGTCGCTAGGGAACCTATAGAGACCCTAGAGAGACCCTAGAGACCCTATAGAGACCCTAGGAACCCTATAGAGACCCTATAGAGACCCTACGGACACTATAGAGACCCTAGGAACCCTATAGAGACCCTAGGAACCCTATAGAGACCTTATAGAGACCCTAGGGATCCTATAGAGACCCTATAGAGACCCTAGAGACCCTATAGAGACCCTAGGGATCCTATAGAGACCCTATAGAGACCCTAGGGACCCTATAGAGATCCTATAGAGACACTAGAGACCCTATAGAGACCCAAGAGACCCTATAGAGACCCTAGAGAGACCCTAGAGACCCTATAGAGACCCTAGGAACCCTATAGAGACCCTATAGAGACCCTAGGGACCCTATAGAGACCCTAGGAACCCTATAGAGACCCTATAGAGACCCTACGGACCCTATAGAGACCCTATAGAGACACTAGAGACCCTATAGAGACACTGTAGAGACCCTAGAGACCCTATAGAGACCCTAGGGACCCTATAGAGACCCTAGGAACCCTATAGAGACCCTATAGAGACCCTAGGGACCCTATAGAGACCCTATAGAGACCCTATAGAGACCCTAGGGACCCTATAGAGACCCTATAGAGACCCTAGGGACCCTATAGAGACCCTATAGACCCTATAGAGACCCTAGGGACCCTATAGAGACCCTATAGAGACCCTAGGGATCCTATAGAGACCCTATAGAGACCCTAGAGACCCTATAGAGACCCTATAGAGACCCTAGGGAACCTATAGAGACCCTAGGAACCCTATAGAGACCCTATAGAGACCCTAGGGATCGTATAGAGACCCTATAGAGACCCTAGGGACCCTATAGACACCCAAGAGACCCTATAGAGACCCTAGAGAGACCCTAGAGACCCTATAGAGACCCTAGGAACCCTATAGAGACCCTATAGAGACCCTAGGGACCCTATAGAGACCCTATAGAGACCCTAGAGACCCTAGAGAGACCCTAGAGAGACCCTAGAGACCCTATAGAGACCCTAGAGAGACCCTAGAGACCCTAGAGAGACCCTAGAGAGACCCTAGAGACCCTATAGAGACACTAGGGACCCTATAGAGACCCTAAGAACCCTATAGAGACCTATAGAGACCCTAGGGACCCTATAGAGACCCTATAGAGGCACTAGAGACCCTATAGAGACCCTATAGAGACCATATAGAGACCCTAGGAACCCTATAGAGACCCTATAGAGACCCTAGGGACCCTATAGAGACCCTATAGAGACCCTATAGAGACCCTAGAGACCCTATAGAGACCCTAGGGACCCTATAGAGACTCTAGGAACCCTATAGAGACCCTATAGAGACCCTAGGGACCCTATAGAGACCCTATAGAGACCCTAGGGACCCTATAGAGACCCTATAGAAACCCTAGAGACCCTATAGAGACCCTAGAGAGACCCTAGAGACCCTATAGAGACCCTAGGGACCCTATAGAGACCCTAGGAACCCTATAGAGACCCTATAGAGACCCTAGAGACCCTATAGACACCCTAGAGAGACCCTAGAGACCCTATAGAGACCCTATAGAGACCCTAGAGACCCTATAGAGACCCTAGGGACCCTATAGAGACCCTATAGAGGCCCTAGAGACCCTATAGAGACCCTATAGAGACCCTAGGAAACCTATAGAGACCCTATAGAGACCCTAGGGCCCTATAGAGACCCTATAGAGACCCTAGAGACCCTATAGACACCCTATAGAGACCCTAGGAACCCTATAGAGACCCTATAGAGACCCTAGGGACCCTATAGAGACCCTATAGAGACACTAGAGACCCTATAGAGACACTATAGAGACCCTGGAGACCCTATAGAGACCCTAGGGAACATATAGAGACCCTAGGAACCCTATAGAGACCCTATAGAGACCCTAGGGATCCTATAGAGACCCTATAGAGACCCTAGGGACCCTATAGAGATCCTATAGAGACACTAGAGACCCTATAGAGACCCAAGAGACCCTATAGAGACCCTAGAGAGACCCTAGAGACCCTATAGAGACCCTAGGAACCCTATAGAGACCCTATAGAGACCCTAGGAACCCTACAGAGACCCTAGGAACCCTATAGAGACCCTATAGAGACCCTAGGAACCCTATAGAGAACCTATAGAGACACTAGAGACCCTATAGAGACCCTATAGAGACCCTAGGGACCCTATAGAGACCCTATAGAGACCCTAGAGAGAACCTAGAGACCCTATAGAGACCCTAGAGAGACCCTAGAGACACCTATAGAGACCCTAGGGACCCTATAGAGACCCTAGGAACCCTATAGAGACCCTATAGAGACCCTAGGGACCCTATAGAGACCCTATAGAGGCCCTAGAGACCCTATAGAGACCCTATAGAGACACTAGGGACCCTATAGAGACCCTATAGAGACCCTAGAGACCCTATAGAGACCCTAGGGACCCTATAGAGACCCTATAGAGACCCTATAGAAACACTAGAGGCCCTATAGAGACCCTATAGAGGCCCTAGAGACCCTATAGAGACCCTAGGGAACCTATAGAGACCCTAGGAACCCTATAGAGACCCTATAGAGACCCTGGGGACCCTATAGAGTCCCTATAGTGACCCTAGAGACCCTATAGAGACCCTATAGGGACCGTATAGAGACCCTAGAGACGCTATAGAGACCCTATAGAGACCCTACAGAGACCCTAGGGACCCTATAGAGACCCTATAGAGACACTATAGAGACCCTAGGGACCCTATAGAGACCCTAGGAACCCTATAGAGACCCTATAGAGACCCTAGGGACCCTATAGAGACCCTATAGAGACACTAGAGACCCTATAGAGACCCTAGGAACCCTATAGAGTCGCTAGGGAACCTATAGAGACCCTAGAGAGACCCTAGAGACCCTATAGAGACCCTAGGAACCCTATAGAGACCCTATAGAGACCCTAGGGATCCTATAGAGACCCTATAGAGACCCTAGAGACCCTATAGAGACCCTATAGAGACCCTAGGGAACCTATAGAGACCCTAGGAACCCTATAGAGACCCTAGAGAGACCCTAGAGAGATCCTATAGAGACCCTATAGAGACCCTAGGGACCCTATAGAGATCCTATAGAGACCCTAGAGACCCTTTAGAGACCCTAGAGAGACCCTAGAGACCCTATAGAGACCCTAGGGACCCTATAGAGACTCTAGGAACCCTATAGAGACCCTATAGGGAACCTAGGGACCCTATAGAGACCCTATAGAGACCCTAGAGACCCTATAGAGACCCTATAGAGACCCTAGAGACCCTATAGAGACCCTAGAGAGACCCTAGAGACCCTACAGGGACCCTAGAGAGACCCTAGAGACCCTATAGAGACCCTAGAGAGAACCTAGGGACCCAATAGAGACCCTATAGAGGCCCTAGAGACCCTATAGAGACCCTATAGAGACCCTAGGGACCCTATAGAGACCCTAGGAACACTATAGAGACCCTATAGAGACCCTAGGGACCCTATAGAGACCCTATAGAGACCCTAGAGACCCTATAGAGACCCTATAGAGACACTAGGAACCCTATAGAGACCCTATAGAGACCCTAGGGACCCTATAGAGACCCTATAGAGACACTAGAGACCATATAGAGACCCTATAGAGACCCTGGAGACCCTATAGAGACCCTAGGGAACCTATAGAGACCCTAGGAACCCTATAGAGACCCTATAGAGACCCTAGAGAGACCCTAGAGACCCTATAGAGACCCTAGAGAGACCCTAGAGACCCTATAGAGACCCTAGGGACCCTATAGAGACCCTATAGAGACCCTAGGGACCCTATAGAGACCCTATAGAGACACTAGAGGCCCTATAGAGACCCTATAGAGGCCCTAGAGACCCTATAGAGACCCTAGGGAACCTATAGAGACCCTAGGAACCCTATAGAGACCCTATAGAGACCCTAGGGACCCTATAGAGTCCCTATAGTGACCCTAGAGACCCTATAGAGACCCTAGGGACCCTATAGAGACCCTATAGAGACCCTAGGAACCCTATAGAGACCCTATAGAGACCCTATAGAGACCCTAGGGACCCTATAGAGTCCCTATAGTGACCCTAGAGACCCTATAGAGACCCTAGGGACCCTATAGAGACCCTAGGAACCCTACAGAGACCCTATAGAGACCCTAGGGACCCTATAGAGACCCTATAGAGACCCTAGAGACCCTATAGAGACCCTAGAGAGACCCTAGAGACCCTAGAGAGACCCTAGAGACCCTATAGAGACCCTAGGGACCATATAGAGACCCTAGGAACCCTATAGAGACCCTATAGAGACCCTAGGGACCCTATAGAGACCCTATACAGACACTAGAGACCCTATAGAGACACTATAGAGACACTAGAGACCCTACAGAGACCCTATAGAGACCATATAGAGCCCTAGGAACCCTATAGATACCCTATAGAGACCCTAGAGACCCTAGAGACCCTATAGAGATCCTATAGAGACCCTAGGGACCCTATAGAGACCCTATAGAGACCCTAGAGACCCTATAGAGACCCTATAGAGACACTAGAGACCCTATAGAGACCCTAGAGAGACCCTAGAGACCCTACAGAGACCCTAGAGAGACCCTAGAGACCCTATAGAGACCCTATAGAGACCCTAGGGACCCTATAGAGACCCTAGGAACCCTATAGAGACCCTATAGAGGCCCTAGAAACCCTATAGAGACCCCATAGAGACCCTAAAAACCCTATAGAGACCCTATAGAGACCCTAGAGACCCTATAGAGACCCTATGGAGACACTAGAAACCCTACAGAGACCCTAGAGAGGCCCTAGAGACCCTATAGAGACCCTAGAGACCCTATAGAGACCCTATAGAGAACCTATAGAGACCCTAGGGACCCTAGAGAGACCCTATAGAGACCCTAGGAAACCTATAGAGACCGTATAGAGACCCTAGAGACCCTATAGAGACCCTATAGAGACCCTAGAGACCCTATAGAGACCCTAGAGAGACCCTAGAGACCCTATAGAGACCCTAGGGACCCTATAGAGACCCTAGGAACACTATAGAGACCCTATAGAGACCCTAGGGACCCTATAGAGACCCTATAGAGACCCTAGAGACCCTATAGAGACCCTATAGAGACACTAGGAACCCTATAGAGACCCTATAGAGACCCTAGGGACCCTATAGAGACCCTATAGAGACACTAGAGACCCTATAGAGACCCTAGAGAGACCCTAGAGACCCTATAGAGACCCTAGGAACCCTATAGAGACCCTATAGAGACCCTAGGGACCCTATAGAGACCCTAGGAACCCTATAGAGACCCTATAGAGACCCTAGGGACCCTATAGAGACCCTATAGAGACTCTAGAGACCCTATAGAGACCCTATAGAGACCCTAGAGACCCTATAGAGACCCTAGGGACCCTATAGAGACCCTAGGAAAACTATAGAGACCCTATAGAGACCCTAGAGACCCTATAGAGACCCTAGAGAGACCCTAGAGACACTATAGAGACCCTAGGGACCCTATAGAGACCCTAGGAACCCTATAGAGACCCTATAGAGGCCCTAGAGACCCTATAGAGACACTATAGAGACCCTAGGAACCCTATAGAGACCGTATAGAGACCCTAGAGACCCTATAGAGACCCTAGAGAGACCCTAGAGACACTATAGAGACCCTAGAGAGACCCTAGAGACCCTATAGAGACCCTAGGGACCCTATAGAGACCCTATAGAGACCCTAGGGACCCTATAGAGACCCTATAGAGACACTAGAGGCCCTACAGAGACCCTATAGAGGCTCTAGAGACCCTATAGAGACCCTAGGGAACCTATAGAGACCCTAGGAAACCTATAGAGACCCTATAGAGACCCTAGGGACCCTATAGAGTCCCTATAGTGACCCTAGAGACCCTATAGAGACCCTAGGGACCCTATAGAGACCCTATAGAGACCCTAGAGACCCTATAGAGACCCTAGAGAGACCCTAGAGACCCTAGAGAGACCCTAGAGACCCTATAGAGACCCTAGGGACCCTATAGAGACCCTAGGAACACTATAGAGACCCTATAGAGACCCTAGGGACCCTATAGAGACCCTATAGAGACACTAGAGACCCTATAGAGACACTATAGAGACACTAGAGACCCTACAGAGACCCTATAGAGACCATATAGAGCCCTAGGAACCCTATAGATACCCTATAGAGACCCTAGAGACCCTAGAGACCCTATAGAGATCCTATAGAGACCCTAGGGACCCTATAGACCCTATAGAGACCCTAGAGACCCTATAGAGACCCTATAGATACACTAGAGACCCTATAGAGACCCTAGAGAGACCCTAGAGACCCTACAGAGACCCTAGAGAGACCCTAGAGACCCTATAGAGACCCTAGGGACCCTATAGAGACCCTAGGAACCCTATAGAGACCCTATAGAGGCCCTAGAAACCCTATAGAGACCCTATAGAGACCCTAAAAACCCTATAGAGACCCTATAGAGACCCTAGGGACCCTATAGAGACCCTATAGAGACACTAGAGGCCCTACAGAGACCCTAGAGAGGCCCTAGAGACCCTATAGAGACCCTATAGAGAACCTATAGAGACCCTAGGGACCCTAGAGAGGACCCTAGGGACCCTATAGAGATCCTATAGAGACACTAGAGACCCTATAGAGACCCTATAGAGACCCTAGGAAACCTATAGAGACCGTATAGAGACCCTAGAGACCCTATAGAGACCCTATAGAGACCCTAGAGACCCTATAGAGACACTAGAGAGACCCTAGAGACCCTATAGAGACCCTAGGGACCCTATAGAGACCCTAGGAACACTATAGAGACCCTATAGAGACCCTAGGGACCCTATAGAGACCCTATAGAGACCCTAGAGACCCTATAGAGACCCTATAGAGACACTAGGACCCTATAGAGACCCTATAGAGACCCTAGGGACCCTATAGAGACCCTATAGAGACACTAGAGACCCTATAGAGACCCTATAGAGACCCTGGAGACCCTATAGAGACCCTAGGG
Source organism: Lathamus discolor (assembly GCF_037157495.1). Lineage (NCBI taxonomy): Eukaryota > Metazoa > Chordata > Aves > Psittaciformes > Psittacidae > Lathamus > Lathamus discolor. The sequence goes on along the minus strand of NW_027069408.1, from coordinate 26,457 downwards.
AACCTATAGAGACCCTAGGAACCCTATAGAGACCCTATAGAGACCCTAGGGATCCTATAGAGACCCTATAGAGACCCTAGGGACCCTATAGAGATCCTATAGAGACACTAGAGACCCTATAGAGACCCAAGAGACCCTATAGAGACCCTAGAGAGACCCTAGAGACCCTATAGAGACCCTAGAACCCTATAGAGACCCTATAGAGACCCTAGGGACCCTATAGAGACCCTAGGAACCCTATAGAGACCCTATAGAGACCCTAGGGACCCTATAGAGACCCTATAGAGACCCTAGAGACCCTATAGAGACCCTAGAGAGACCCTAGAGACCCTATAGAGACCCTAGGGACCCTATAGAGACCCTAGGAACCCTATAGAGACCCTATAGAGACCCTAGAGACCCTATAGAGACCCTAGAGAGACCCTAGAGACACTATAGAGACCCTAGGGACCCTATAGAGACCCTAGGAACCCTATAGAGACCCTATAGAGGCCCTAGAGACCGTATAGAGACACTATAGAGACCCTAGGAACCCTATAGAGACCGTATAGAGACCCTAGAGACCCTATAGAGACCCTAGAGAGACCCTAGAGACACTATAGAGACCCTATAGAGACCCTAGAGACCCTATAGAGACCCTAGGGACCCTATAGAGACCCTATAGAGACCCTAGGGACCCTATAGAGACCCTATAGAGACACTAGAGGCCCTATAGAGACCCTATAGAGGCCCTAGAGACCCTATAGAGACCCTAGGGAACCTATAGAGACCCTAGGAACCCTATAGAGACCCTATAGAGACCCTAGGGACCCTATAGAGACCCTATAGAGACACTAGAGACCCTATAGAGACCCTATAGAGACCTAGGAACCCTATAGAGTCGCTAGGGAACCTATAGAGACTCTAGAGAGACCCTAGAGACCCTATAGAGACCCTAGGAACCCTATAGAGACCCTATAGAGACCCTACGGACCCTATAGAGACCCTAGGAACCCTATAAAGACCCTAGGAACCCTATAGAGACCCTATAGAGACACTAGAGACCCTATAGAGACCCAAGAGACCCTATAGAGACCCTAGAGAGACCCTAGAGACCCTATAGAGACCCTAGGAACCCTATAGAGACCCTATAGAGACCCTAGGGACCCTATAGAGACCCTAGGAACCCTATAGAGACCCTATAGAGACCCTAGAGACCCTATAGAGATCCTATAGAGACACTAGAGACCCTATAGAGACCCAAGAGACCCTATAGAGACCCTAGAGAGACCCTAGAGACCCTATACAGACCCTAGGAACCCTATAGAGACCCTATAGAGACCCTAGGGACCCTATAGAGACCCTAGGAACCCTATAGAGACCCTATAGAGACCCTAGGGACCCTATAGAGACCCTATAGAGACACTAGAGACCCTATAGAGACACTGTAGAGACCCTAGAGACCCTATAGAGACCCTAGGGACCCTATAGAGACCCTAGGAACCCTATAGAGACCCTATAGAGACCCTAGGGACCCTATAGAGACCCTATAGAGACCCTATAGAGACCCTAGGAACCCTATAGAGACCCTAGGAACCCTATAGAGACCCTATAGAGACCCTACAGAGACCCTAGGGACCCTATAGAGACCCTATAGAGACACTATAGAGACCCTAGGGACCCTATAGAGACCCTAGGAACCCTATAGAGACCCTATAGAGACCCTAGGGACCCTATAGAGACCCTAGGAACCCTATAGAGACCCTATAGAGACCCTAGGAACCCTATAGAGACCCTATAGAGACCGTAGAGACCCTATAGAGACCCTATAGAGACCCTAGGAACCCTATAGAGTCGCTAGGGAACCTATAGAGACCCTAGAGAGACCCTAGAGACCCTATAGAGACCCTAGGAACCCTATAGAGACCCTATAGAGACCCTACGGACCCTATAGAGACCCTAGGAACCCTATAGAGACCCTAGGAACCCTATAGAGACCTTATAGAGACCCTAGTGATCCTATAGAGACCCTATAGAGACCCTAGAGACCGTATAGAGACCCTAGGGATCCTATAGAGACCCTATAGAGACCCTAGGGACCCTATAGAGATCCTATAGAGACACTAGAGACCCTATAGAGACCCAAGAGACCCTATAGAGACCCTAGAGAGACCCTAGAGACCCTATAGAGACCCTAGGAACCCTATAGAGACCCTATAGAGACCCTAGGGACCCTATAGAGACCCTAGGAACCCTATAGAGACCCTATAGAGACCCTAGGGACCCTATAGAGACCCTATAGAGACACTAGAGACCCTATAGAGACACTGTAGAGACCCTAGAGACCCTATAGAGACCCTAGGGACCCTATAGAGACCCTAGGAACCCTATAGAGACCCTATAGAGACCCTAGGGACCCTATAGAGACCCTATAGAGACCCTATAGAGACCCTAGGAACCCTATAGAGACCCTAGGAACCCTATAGAGACCCTATAGAGACCCTACAGAGACCCTAGGGACCCTATAGAGACCCTATAGAGACACTATAGAGACCCTAGGGACCCTATAGAGACCCTAGGAACCCTATAGAGACCCTATAGAGACCCTAGGGACCCTATAGAGACCCTAGGAACCCTATAGAGACCCTATAGAGACCCTAGGAACCCTATAGAGACCCTATAGAGACCCTAGAGACCCTATAGAGACCCTATAGAGACCCTAGGAACCCTATAGAGTCGCTAGGGAACCTATAGAGACCCTAGAGAGACCCTAGAGACCCTATAGAGACCCTAGGAACCCTATAGAGACCCTATAGAGACCCTACGGACCCTATAGAGACCCTAGGAACCCTATAGAGACCCTAGGAACCCTATAGAGACCTTATAGAGACCCTAGGGATCCTATAGAGACCCTATAGAGACCCTAGAGACCGTATAGAGACCCTAGGGATCCTATAGAGACACTATAGAGACCCTAGGGACCCTATAGAGATCCTATAGAGACACTAGAGACCCTATAGAGACCCAAGAGACCCTATAGAGACCCTAGAGAGACCCTAGAGACCCTATAGAGACCCTAGGAACCCTATAGAGACCCTATAGAGACCCTAGGGACCCTATAGAGACCCTAGGAACCCTATAGAGACCCTATAGAGACCCTAGGGACCCTATAGAGACCCTATAGAGACCTTATAGAGACCCTAGGAACCCTATAGACACCCTATAGAGACCCTAGGGACCCTATAGAGACCCTATAGAGACCCTAGAGACCCTATAGAGACCCTAGAGACCCTATAGAGACCCTAGGAACCCTATAGAGACCCTATAGAGACCCTAGGGACCCTATAGAGACCCTATAGAGACCCTAGAGACCCTATAGAGACCCTATAGAGACCCTAGGAACCCTATAGAGACCCTATAGAGAACCTAGGGACCCTATAGAGACCTTATAGAGACCCTAGAGACCCTATAGAGACCCTAGGGAACCTATAGAGACCCTATAGAGACACTAGAGACCCTATAGAGACCCTATAGAGACCCTAGGAACCCTATAGAGACCCTATAGAGACACTAGAGACCCTATAGAGACCCTATAGAGACCCTATAGAGACCCTAGGGACCCTATAGAGACCCTAGGAACCCTATAGAGACCCTATAGAGACCCTAGGGACCCTATAGAGACCCTATAGAGACACTAGAGACCCTATAGAGACACTGTAGAGACCCTAGAGACCCTATAGAGACCCTAGGGACCCTATAGAGACCCTAGGAACCCTATAGAGACCCTATAGAGACCCTAGGGACCCTATAGAGACCCTATAGAGACCCGATAGAGACCCTAGGAACCCTATAGAGACCCTAGGAACCCTATAGAGACCCTATAGAGACCCTACAGAGACCCTAGGGACCCTATAGAGACCCTATAGAGACACTATAGAGACCCTAGGGACCCTATAGAGACCCTAGGAACCCTATAGAGACCCTATAGAGACCCTAGGGACCCTATAGAGACCCTAGGAACCCTATAGAGACCCTATAGAGACCCTAGGAACCCTATAGAGACCCTATAGAGACCCTAGAGACCCTATAGAGACCCTATAGAGACCCTAGGAACCCTATAGAGTCGCTAGGGAACCTATAGAGACCCTAGAGAGACCCTAGAGACCCTATAGAGACCCTAGGAACCCTATAGAGACCCTATAGAGACCCTACGGACCCTATAGAGACCCTAGGAACCCTATAGAGACCCTAGGAACCCTATAGAGACCTTATAGAGACCCTAGGGATCCCATAGAGACCCTATAGAGACCCTAGAGACCGTATAGACACCCTAGGGATCCTATAGAGACCCTATAGAGACCCTAGGGACCCTATAGAGATCCTATAGAGACACTAGAGACCCTATAGAGACCCAAGAGACCCTATAGAGACCCTAGAGAGACCCTAGAGACCCTATAGAGACCCTAGGAACCCTATAGAGACCCTATAGAGACCCTAGGGACCCTATAGAGACCCTAGGAACCCTATAGAGACCCTATAGAGACCCTAGGGACCCTATAGAGACCCTATAGAGAAATTATAGAGACCCTAGGAACCCTATAGACACCCTATAGAGACCCTAGGGACCCTATAGAGACCCTATAGAGACCCTAGAGACCCTATAGAGACCCTAGAGACCCTATAGAGACCCTAGGAACCCTATAGAGACCCTATAGAGACACTAGGGACCCTATAGAGACCCTATAGAGACCCTAGAGACCCTATAGAGACCCTATAGAGACCCTAGGAACCCTATAGAGACCCTATAGAGACCCTAGGGACCCTATAGAGACCCTATAGAGACCCTAGAGACCCTATAGAGACCCTATAGAGACCCTAGGAACCCTATAGAGACCCTATAGAGAACCTAGGGACCCTATAGAGACCCTATAGAGACCCTATAGAGACCCTAGGGACCCTATAGAGACCCTAGGAACCCTATAGAGACCCTATAGAGACCCTAGGGACCCTATAGAGACCCTATAGAGACACTAGAGACCCTATAGAGACACTGTAGAGACCCTAGAGACCCTATAGAGACCCTAGGGACCCTATAGAGACCCTAGGAACCCTATAGAGACCCTATAGAGACCCTAGGGACCCTATAGAGACCCTATAGAGACCCTATAGAGACCCTAGGAACCCTATAGAGACCCTAGGAACCCTATAGAGACCCTATAGAGACCCTACAGAGACCCTAGGGACCCTATAGAGACCCTATAGAGACACTATAGAGACCCTAGGGACCCTATAGAGACCCTAGGAACCCTATAGAGACCCTATAGAGACCCTAGGGACCCTATAGAGACCCTAGGAACCCTATAGAGACCCTATAGAGACCCTAGGGACCCTATAGAGACCCTATAGAGACACTAGAGACCCTATAGAGACCCTATAGAGACCCTAGGAACCCTATAGAGTCGCTAGGGAACCTATAGAGACTCTAGAGAGACCCTAGAGACCCTATAGAGACCCTAGGAACCCTATAGAGACCCTATAGAGACCCTACGGACCCTATAGAGACCCTAGGAACCCTATAAAGACCCTAGGAACCCTATAGAGACCCTATAGAGACACTAGGGATCCTATAGAGACCCTATAGAGACCCTAGAGACCCTATAGAGATCCTATAGAGACACTAGAGACCCTATAGAGACCCAAGAGACCCTATAGAGACCCTAGAGAGACCCTAGAGACCCTATAGAGACCCTAGGAACCCTATAGAGACCCTATAGAGACCCTAGGGACCCTATAGAGACCCTAGGAACCCTATAGAGACCCTATAGAGACCCTAGGGACCCTATAGAGACCCTATAGAGACACTAGAGACCCTATAGAGACACTGTAGAGACCCTAGAGACCCTATAGAGACCCTAGGAACCCTATAGAGACCCTATAGAGACCCTAGGGACCCTATAGAGACCCTATAGAGACCCTATAGAGACCCTAGGAACCCTATAGAGACCCTAGGAACCCTATAGAGACCCTATAGAGACCCTACAGAGACCCTAGGGACCCTATAGAGACCCTATAGAGACACTATAGAGACCCTAGGGACCCTATAGAGACCCTAGGAACCCTATAGAGACCCTATAGAGACCCTAGGGACCCTATAGAGACCCTAGGAACCCTATAGAAACCCTATAGAGACCCTAGGAACCCTATAGAGACCCTATAGAGACCGTAGAGACCCTATAGAGACCCTATAGAGACCCTAGGAACCCTATAGAGTCGCTAGGGAACCTATAGAGACCCTAGAGAGACCCTAGAGACCCTATAGAGACCCTAGGAACCCTATAGAGACCCTATAGAGACCCTACGGACCCTATAGAGACCCTAGGAACCCTATAGAGACCCTAGGAACCCTATAGAGACCTTATAGAGACCCTAGGGATCCTATAGAGACCCTATAGAGACCCTAGAGACCGTATAGAGACCCTAGGGATCCTATAGAGACCCTATAGAGACCCTAGGGACCCTATAGAGATCCTATAGAGACACTAGAGACCCTATAGAGACCCAAGAGACCCTATAGAGACCCTAGAGAGACCCTAGAGACCCTATAGAGACCCTAGGAACCCTATAGAGACCCTATAGAGACCCTAGGGACCCTATAGAGACCCTAGGAACCCTATAGAGACCCTATAGAGACCCTAGGGACCCTATAGAGACCCTATAGAGACACTAGAGACCCTATAGAGACACTGTAGAGACCCTAGAGACCCTATAGAGACCCTAGGGACCCTATAGAGACCCTAGGAACCCTATAGAGACCCTATAGAGACCCTAGGGACCCTATAGAGACCCTATAGAGACCCTATAGAGACCCTAGGAACCCTATAGAGACCCTAGGAACCCTATAGAGACCCTATAGAGACCCTACAGAGACCCTAGGGACCCTATAGAGACCCTATAGAGACACTATAGAGACCCTAGGGACCCTATAGAGACCCTAGGAACCCTATAGAGACCCTATAGAGACCCTAGGGACCCTATAGAGACCCTAGGAACCCTATAGAGACCCTATAGAGACCCTAGGAACCCTATTAGACCCTATAGAGACCCTAGAGGACCCTATAGAGACCCTATAGAGACCCTAGGAACCCTATAGAGTCGCTAGGGAACCTATAGAGACCCTAGAGAGACCCTAGAGGCCTATAGAGACCCTAGGAACCCTATAGAGACCCTATAGAGACCCTACGGACCCTATAGAGACCCTAGGAACCCTATAGAGACCCTAGGAACCCTATAGAGACCTTATAGAGACCCTAGGGATCCTATAGAGACCCTATAGAGACCCTAGAGACCGTATAGACACCCTAGGGATCCTATAGAGACCCTATAGAGACCCTAGGGACCCTATTGAGATCCTATAGAGACACTAGAGACCCTATAGAGACCCAAGAGACCCTATAGAGACCCTAGAGAGACCCTAGAGACCCTATAGAGACCCTAGGAACCCTATAGAGACCCTATAGAGACCCTAGGGACCCTATAGAGACCCTAGGGAACCCTATAGAGACCTATAGGACCCTAGGGACCCTATAGAGACCCTATCAGAGAAATTATAGAGACCCTAGGAACCCTATAGACACCCTATAGAGACCCTAGGGACCCTATAGAGACCCTATAGAGACCCTAGAGACCCTATAGAGACCCTAGAGACCCTATAGAGACCCTAGGAACCCTATAGAGACCCTATAGAGACCTAGGGACCCTATAGAGACCCTATAGAGACCCTAGAGACCCTATAGAGACCCTATAGAGACCCTAGAACCCTATAGAGACCCTATAGAGACCCTAGGGACCCTATAGAGACCCTATAGAGACCCTAGAGACCCTATAGAGACCCTATAGAGACCCTAGGAACCCTATAGAGACCCTATAGAGAACCTAGGGACCCTATAGAGACCCTATAGAGACCCTATAGAGACCCTAGGGACCCTATAGACCCTAGGAACCCTATAGAGACCCTATAGAGGACCCTAGGGGACCCTATAGAGACCCTATAGAGACACTAGAGACCCTATAGAGACACTGTAGAGACCCTAGAGACCCTATAGAGACCCTAGGGACCCTATAGAGACCCTAGGAACCCTATAGAGGACCCTACAGAGACCCTAGGGACCCTATAGAGACCCTATAGAGACCCTATAGAGACCCTAGGAACCCTATAGAGACCCTAGGAACCCTATAGAGACCCTATAGAGACCCTACAGAGACCCTAGGGACCCTATAGAGACCCTATAGAGACACCTATAGAGACCCTAGGGACCCTATAGAGACCCTAGAACCCTATAGAGACCCTATAGAGACCCTAGGGACACTATAGAGACCCTAGGAACCCTATAGAGACCCTATAGAGACCCTAGGAACCCTATAGAGACCCTATAGAGACCCTAGAGACCCTATAGAGACCCTATAGAGACCCTAGGACCCTATAGAGTCGCTAGGGAACCTATAGAGACCCCTAGAGAGACCCTAGAGACCCTATAGAGACCCTAGGAACCCTATAGAGACCCTATAGAGAAACTACGGACCCTATAGAGACCCTAGGAACCCTATAGAGACCCTAGGAACCCTATAGAGACCTTATAGAGACCCTAGGGATCCTATAGAGACCCTATAGAGACCCTAGAGACCGTATAGAGACCCTAGGGATCCTATAGAGACCCTATAGAGACCCTAGGGACCCTATAGAGATCCTATAGAGACACTAGAGACCTATAGAGACCCAAGAGACCCTATAGAGACCCTAGAGAGACCCTAGAGACCCTATAGAGACCCTAGGAACCCTATAGAGACCCTATAGAGACCCTAGGGACCCTATAGAGACCCTAGGAACCCTATAGAGACCCTATAGAGACCCTAGGGACCCTATAGAGACCCTATAGGAGACCCTTATAGAGACCCTAGGAACCCTATAGACACCCTATAGAGACCCTAGGGACCCTATAGAGACCCTATAGAGACCCTAGAGACCCTATAGAGACCCTAGAGACCCTATAGAGACCCTAGGAACCCTATAGAGACCCTATAGAGACCCTAGGGACCCTATAGAGACCCTATAGAGACCCTAGAGACCCTATAGAGACCCTATAGAGACCCTAGGAACCCTATAGAGACCCTATAGAGAACCTAGGACCCTATAGAGACCTTATAGAGACCCTAGAGACCCTATAGAGACCCTAGGGAACCTATAGAGACCCCTATAGAGACACTAGAGACCCTATAGAGACCCTATAGAGACCCTAGGAACCCTATAGAGACCCTATAGAGACACTAGAGACCCTATAGAGACCCTATAGAGACCCTATAGAGACCCTAGGGAACATATAGAGACCCTAGGAACCCTATAGAGACCCTATAGAGACCCTAGGGACCCTATAGAGACCCTATAGAGACACTAGAGACCCTATAGAGACACTGTAGAGACCCTAGAGACCCTATAGAGACCCTAGGGACCCTATAGAGACCCTAGGAACCCTATAGAGACCCTATAGAGACCCTAGGGACCCTATAGAGACCCTTAGAGACCTATAGAGACCCTAGGAACCCTATAGAGACCCTAGGAACCCTATAGAGACCCTATAGAGACCCTACAGAGACCCTAGGACCCTATAGAGACCCTATAGAGACACTATAGAGACCCTAGGGACCCTATAGAGACCCTAGGAACCCTATAGAGACCCTATAGAGACCCTAGGGACCCTATAGAGACCCTATAGAGACCCTAGGGACCCTATAGAGACCCTAGGAACCCTATAGAGACCCTATAGAGACCCTAGGAACCCTATAGAGACCCTATAGAGACCCTAGAGACCCTATAGAGACCCTATAGAGACCCTAGGAACCCTATAGAGTCGCTAGGGAACCTATAGAGACCCTAGAGAGACCCTAGAGGCCCTATAGAGACCCTAGGAACCCTATAGAGACCCTATAGAGACCCTACGGACCCTATAGAGACCCTAGGAACCCTATAGAGACCCTAGGAACCCTATAGAGACCTTATAGAGACCTAGGGATCCTATAGAGACCCTATAGAGACCCTAGAGACCGTATAGACACCCTAGGGATCCTATAGAGACCCTATAGAGACCCTAGGACCCTATAGAGATCCTATAGAGACACTAGAGACCCTATAGAGACCCAAGAGACCCTATAGAGACCCTAGAGAGACCCTAGAGACCCTATAGAGGACCCTAGGAACCCTATAGAGACCCTATAGAGACCCTAGGACCCTATAGAGACCCTAGGAACCCTATAGAGACCCTATAGAGACCCTAGGGACCCTATAGAGACCCTATAGAGAAATTATAGAGACCCTAGGAACCCTATAGACACCCTATAGAGACCCTAGGGACCCTATAGAGACCCTATAGAGACCCTAGAGGACCCTATAGAGACCCTAGAGACCCTATAGAGACCCTAGGAACCCTATAGAGACCCTATAGAGACCCTAGGACCCTATAGAGACCCTATAGATGACCCTAGAGACCCTATAGAGACCCTATAGAGACCCTAGGAACCCTATAGAGACCCTATAGAGACCCTAGGGACCCTATAGGACCCTATAGAGACCCTAGAGACCCTATAGAGACCCTATAGAGACCCTAGGAACCCTTAGAGACCCTATAGAGAACCTAGGGACCCTATAGAGACCCTATAGAGACCCTATAGAGACCCTAGGGACCCTATAGAGACCCTAGAACCCTATAGAGACCCTATAGGACCCTAGGGACCCTATAGAGACCCTAATAGAGACACTAGAGACCCTATAGAGACACTGTAGAGACCCTAGAGACCCTATAGAGACCCTAGGGACCCTATAGAGACCCTAGGAACCCTATAGAGACCCTACAGAGACCCTAGGGACCCTATAGAGACCCTATAGAGACCCTATAGAGACCCTAGGAACCCTATAGAGACCCTAGGAACCCTATAGAGACCCTATAGAGACCCTACAGAGACCCTAGGTGACCCTATAGAGACCCTATAGAGACACTATAGAGACCCTAGGGACCCTATAGAGACCCTAGGAACCCTATAGAGACCCTATAGAGACCCTAGGGACACTATAGAGGACCCTAGGAACCCTATAGAGACCCTATAGAGACCCTAGGAACACCTATAGAGACCCTATAGAGACCCTAGAGACCCTATAGAGACCTATAAGAGACCCTAGGAAACCCTATAGAGTCGCTAGGGATCCTATAGAGACCCTAGAGAGACCCTAGAGACCCTATAGAGACCCTAGGAACCCTATAGAGACCCTATAGAGAAACTACGGACCCTATAGAGACCCTAGGAACCCTATAGAGACCCTAGGAACCCTATAGAGACCTTATAGAGACCCTAGGGATCCTATAGAGACCCTATAGAGACCCTAGAGACCGTATAGAGACCCTAGGGATCCTATAGAGACCCTATAGAGACCCTAGGGACCCTATAGAGATCCTATAGAGACACTAGAGACCCTATAGAGACCCAAGAGACCCTATAGAGACCCTAGAGAGACCCTAGAGACCCTATAGAGACCCTAGGAACCCTATAGAGACCCTATAGAGACCCTAGGGACCCTATAGAGACCCTAGGAACCCTATAGAGACCCTATAGAGACCCTAGGGACCCTATAGAGACCCTATAGAGACCTTATAGAGACCCTAGGAACCCTATAGACACCCTATAGAGACCCTAGGGACCCTATAGAGACCCTATAGGACCCTAGAGACCCTATAGAGACCCTAGAGACCCTATAGAGACCCTAGGAACCCTATAGAGACCCTATAGAGACCCTAGGGACCCTATAGAGACCCTATAGAGACCCTAGAGCCCCTATAGAGACCCTATAGAGACCCTAGGAACCCTATAGAGACCCTATAGAGAACCTAGGGACCCTATAGAGACCTTATAGAGACCCTAGAGACCCTATAGAGACCCTAGGGAACCTATAGAGACCCTATAGAGACACTAGAGACCCTATAGAGACCCTATAGAGACCCTAGGAAACCCTATAGAGACCCTATAGAGACACTAGAGACCCTATAGAGACCCTATAGAGACCCTATAGAGACCCTAGGGAACCTATAGAGACCCTATAGAGACCCTAGGAACCCTATAGAGACCCTATAGAGACCCTAGGGACCTATAGAGACCCTATAGAGACCCTAGGGACCCTATAGAGACCATATAGAGACCCTATAGAGACCCTAGGGAACCTATAGAGACCCTAGGAACCCTATAGAGACCCTATAGAGACCCTAGGGACCCTATAGAGACCCTATAGAGACACTAGAGGCCCTATAGATACCCTATAGAGGCCCTAGAGGCCCTATAGAGACCCTAGAGAGACCCTAGAGACCCTATAGAGACCCTAGAGAGACCCTAGAGACCCTAGGGACTTTATAGAGACCCTAGGAACCCTATAGAGACTCTATAGAGGACCCTAGGGACCCTATAGAGACCCTATAGAGAACCTAGGAACATATAGAGGACCGTATAGAGACCCTAGAGACCCCATAGAGACCCTATAGAGACCCTAGAGACCCTAAAGACACCCTATAGAGACCCTAGAGACCCTATAGAGACACTAGAGAGACCCTAGAGACCCTATAGAGACACTAGGAACCCTATAGAGACCCTAGAGACCCTATAGAGACCCTAGGGAACCTATAGAGACCCTAGGAACCCTATAGAGACCCTATAGAGACCCTAGGGACCCTACAGAGACCCTATAGAGACCCTAGAGACCCTATAGAGACCCTATAGAGAACCTATAGAGACCCTAGGGACCCTAGAGAGACCCTAGGGACCCTATAGAGACCGTATAGAGACCCTAGAGACCCTATAGAGACCCTATAGAGGACCCTAGAGACCCTATAGAGACCCTAAGAGAGACCCTAGAGACCCTATAGAGACCCTAGGGACCCTATAGAGACCCTAGGAACACTATAGAGACCCTATAGAGACCCTATAGAGACCCTAGAGACCCTATAGAGACCCTATAGAGACTCTAGGAACCCTATAGAGACCCTATAGAGACCCTAGGGACCCTATAGAGACCCTATAGAGACACTAGAGACCCTATAGAGACCCTATAGAGACCCTGGAGACCCTTATAGAGACCCTAGGGAACCTATAGAGACCCTAGGAACCATATAGAGACCCTATAGAGACCCTAGGGATCCTATAGAGACCCTATAGAGACCCTAGGACCCTATAGAGATCCTATAGAGACACTAGAGACCCTATAGAGACCCAAGAGACCCTATAGAGACCCTAGGAACCCTATAGAGGACCCTATAGAGACCCTATAGAGACCCTAGAGAGACCCTAGAGACCCTATATAGACCCTAGGAACCCTATAGAGACCCTATAGAGACCCTAGGGACCCTATAGAGACCCTAGGAACCCTATAGAGACCCTATAGAGACCCTAGGGAACCTATAGAGACCCTATAGAGACCCTATAGAGACCCAAGAGACCCTATAGAGACCCTAGGGACCCTATAGAGGACCCTAGGAAAACTATAGAGACCCTATAGAGACCCTAGAGACCCTATAGAGACCCTAGAGAGACCCTAGAGACACTATAGAGACCCTAGGGAACCTATAGAGACCCTATAGAGACACTAGAGACCCTATAGAGACCCTATAGAGACCCTAGGAACCCTATAGAGACCCTATAGAGACACTAGAGACCCTATAGAGACCCTATAGAGACCCTATAGAGACCCTAGGGAACCTATAGGACCCTATAGAGACCCTAGGAACCTATAGAGACCCTAAAGAAACCCTAGGGACCCTATAGAGACCCTATAGAGACCCTAGGGGACCCTAAAGAGACCCTATAGAGACCCTAGAGACCATATAGAGACCCTATAAAGACCCTATAGAGACCCTAGGGAACCTATAGAGACCCTAGGAACCCCTATAGAGACCCTATAGAGACCCTAGGGACCCTATAGAAACCCTATAGAGACACTAGAGGCCCTATAGATACCCTATAGAGGCCCTAAAGGCCCTATAGAGATCCTAGAGAGACCCTAGAGACCCTATAGAGACCCTAGAGAGACCCTAGAGACCCTAGGGACTTTATAGAGACCCTAGGAACCCTATAGAGAGTCTATAGAGACCCTAGGGACCCTATAGAGACCCTATAGAGACCCTAGGAACCATATAGAGACCGTATAGAGACCCTAGAGACCCTATAGAGACCCTATAGAGACCCTAGAGACCCTAAAGACACCCTATAGAGACCCTAGAGACCCTATAGAGACACTGAGAGACCCTAGAGACCCTTATAGAGACACTAGGAACCCTATAGAGACCCTAGAGACCCTATAGAGACCCTAGGGAACCTATAGAGACCCTAGGAACCCTATAGAGACCCTATAGAGACCCTAGGGACCCTACAGAGACCCTATAGAGACCCTAGAGACCCTTAGAGACCCTATAGAGAACCTATAGAGACCCTAGGGACCCTAGAGAGACCCTAGGGTCCCTATAGAGATCCTATAGAGACACTAGAGACCCTATAGAGACCCTATAGAGACCCTAGGAAACCTATAGAGACCGGATAGAGACCCTAGAGACCTATAGAGACCCTATAGAGACAATAGAGACCCTATAGAGAAGCTAGAGAGACCCTAGAGACCCTATAGAGACCCATAGGGACCCTATAGAGGACCCTAGGAACACTATAGAGACCCTATAGAGACTTTAGGGACCCTATAGAGACCCTATAGAGACTCTAGAGACCCTATAGAGACCCTATAGAGACCCTAGGAACCCTAATAGAGACCCTATAGAGACCCTTGGGACCCTATAGAGACCCTATAGAGACACTAGAGACCATATAGAGACCCTATAGAGACCCTGGAGACCCTATAGAGACCCTAGGGAACCTATAGAGACCCTAGGAACCCTATAGAGACCCTATAGAGACCCTAGAGAGACCCTAGAGACCCTATAGAGACCCTAGAGAGACCCTAGAGACCCTATAGAGACCCTAGGGACCCTATAGAGACCCTATAGAGACCCTAGGGACCCTATAGAGACCCTTATAGAGACACTAGAGGCCCTATAGAGACCCTATAGAGGCCCTAGAGACCCTATAGAGACCCTAGGGAACCTATAGAGACCCTAGGAACCCTATAGAGACCCTATAGAGACCCTAGGGACCCCTATAGAGTCCTATAGTGACCCTAGACCCTATAGAGACCCTAGGGACCCTATAGAGACCCTAGGGACCCTATAGAGACCCTATAGAGACCCTATAGAGACCCTAGGGACCCTATAGAGTCCCTATAGTGACCCTAGAGACCCTATAGAGACCCTAGGGACCCGTATAGAGACCCTATGGAACCCTACAGAGACCCTATAGAGACCCTAGGGACCCTATGGAGACCCTATAGAGACCCTAATGACCCTATAGAGACCCTAGAGAGACCCTAGAGACCCAAGAGAGACCCTAGAGACCCCTATAGAGACCCTAGGGACCCTATAGAGACCCTAGGAACCCTATAGAGACCCCATAGAGACCCTAAAAACCCTATAGAGACCCTATAGAGACCTAGAGACCCTATAGAGACCCTATAGAGACAATAGAGGCCCTACAGAGACCCTAGAGAGGCCCTAGAGCCCTATAGAGACCCTAGAGACCCTATAGAGACCCTATAGAGACCCTAGAGGACCCTGATAGAGACCCTATAGAGACACTAGAGCCCTACAGAGACCCTATAGAGACCCTAGAGACCCTATAGAGACCCTAGAGAGACCCTAGAGACCCTAGAGAGACCCTAGAGACCCTATAGAGACAATAGGGACCCTATAGAGGACCCCTATAGAGACACTAGAGACCCTATAGAGACACTATAGAGACACTAGAGACCCTACAGAGACCCTATAGAGGACCATATAGAGCCCTAGGAACCCTATAGATACCCTATAGAGACCCTAGAGACCCTAGAGACCCTATAGAGATCCTATAGAGGACCCTAGGGACCCTATAGAGACCCTATATGAGACCCTAGAGACCCTATAGAGACCCTATAGAGACACTAGAGACCCTATAGAGACCCTAGAGAGACCCTAGAGACCTACAGAGACCCTAGAGAGACCCTAGAGACCCTATAGAGACCCTATAGAGACCCTAGGGACCCTATAGAGACCCTAGGAACCCTATAGAGACCCTATAGAGGCCCTAGAAACCCTATAGAGACCCCATAGAGACCCTAAAAACCCTATAGAGACCCTATAGAGACCCTAGAGACCCTATAGAGACCCTATAGAGACACTAGAGGCCCTACAGAGACCCTAGAGAGGCCCTAGAGACCCTATAGAGACCCTAGAGACCCTATAGAGACCCTATAGAGAACCTATAGAGACCCTAGGGACCCTAGAGAGACCCTAGGGACCCTATAGAGATCCTATAGAGACACTAGAGACCTATAGAGACCCTATAGAGACACTAGGAAACCTATAGAGACCGTATAGAGACCCTAGAGACCCTATAGAGACCCTATAGAGACCCTGGAGACCCTATAGAGACCCTAGAGAACCTATAGAGACCCTAGGAACCCTATAGAGACCCTATAGAGACCCTGGAGACCCTATAGACACCCTAGAGAGACCCTAGAGACCCTATAGAGAGCCGCTAGAGAGACCCTAGAGACCCTATAGAGACCCTAGGGACCCTATAGAGACCCTATAGAGACCCTAGGGACCCTATAGAGACCCTATAGGAGACACTAGAGGCCCTATAGAGACCCTATAGAGGCCCTAGAGACCCTATAGAGACCCTAGGGAACCTATAGAGACCCTAGGAACCCTATAGAGACCCTATAGAGACCCTAGGGACCCTATAGAGTCCCTATAGTGACCCTAGAGACCCTATAGAGACCCTAGGGACCCTATAGAGACCCTAGGAACCCTATAGAGACCTATAGAGACCCTATAGAGACCCTAGGGACCCTATAGAGTCCCTATAGTGACCCTAGAGACCCTATAGAGACCCCTAGGGACCCTATAGAGACCCTAGGAACACTATAGAGACCCTATAGAGACCCTAGGGACCCCTATAGAGACCCTATAGAGACCCTAGAGACCCTATAGAGACCCTATAGAGACACTAGGAACCCTATAGAGACCCTATAGAGACCCTAGGGACCCTATAGAGACCCTATAGAGACACTAGAGACCCTATAGAGACCCTATAGAGACCCTGGAGACCCTATAGAGACCCTAGGGAACCTATAGAGACCCTAGGAACCCTATAGAGACCCTATAGAGACCCTAGGGATCCTATAGAGACCCTATAGAGACCCTAGGGACCCCTATAGAGATCCTATAGAGACACTAGAGACCCTATAGAGACCCAAGAGACCCTATAGAGACCCTAGAGAGACCCTAGAGACCCTATAGAGACCCTAGGAACCCTATAGAGACCCTATAGAGACCCTAGGGACCCTATAGAGACCCTAGGAACCCTATAGAGACCCTATAGAGACCCTAGGGACCCTATAGAGACCCTATAGAGACCCTAGAGACCCTATAGAGACCCTATAGAGACCCTAGAGACACTATAGAGACCCTAGGGCCCTATAGAGACCCTAGGAACCCCTATAGAGACCCTATAGAGACCCTAGAGACCCTATAGAGACCCTATAGACCCTATAGAGACCCTAGAGAGACCCTAGAGACACTATAGAGACCCTAGGGACCCTATAGAGACCCCTAGGAACCCTATAGAGACCCTATAGAGGCCCTAGAGACCGTATAGAGACACTATAGAGACCCTAGGAACCCTATAGAGACCGTTATAGAGACCCTAGAGACCCTATAGAGACCCTAGAGAGACCCTAGACACTATAGAGCCTATAGAGACCCTAGAGACCCTATAGAGACCCTAGGGACCCTATAGAGACCCTATAGAGACCCTAGGGACCCTATAGAGACCCTATAGAGACACTAGAGGCCCTATAGAGACCCTATAGAGGCCTAGAGACCCTATAGAGACCCTAGGGAACCTATAGAGACCCTAGGAACCCTATAGAGACCCTATAGAGACCCTAGGGACCCTATAGAGTCCCTATAGTGACCCTAGAGACCCTATAGAGACCCTAGGGACCCTATAGACACCCTAGGAACCCTATAGAGACCCTATAGAGACCCTATAGAGACCCCTAGGGACCCTGTAGAGTCCCTATAGTGACCCTAGAGACCCTATAGAGACCCTAGGGACCCTATAGAGACCCTAGGAACCCTATAGAGACCCTATAGAGGACCCTAGGGACCCTATAGAGACCCTATAGAGACCCTAGAGACCCTATAGAGACCCTAGAGAGACCCTAGAGACCCTAGAGAGACCTAGAGACCCTATAGAGACCCTAGGGACCCTATAGAGTCCCTATAGTGACCCTAGAGACCCTATAGAGACCCTAGGGACCCTATAGAGACCCTAGGAACCCTACAGAGACCCTATAGAGACCCTAGGGACCCTATAGAGACCCTATAGAGACCCTAGAGACCCTATAGAGACCCTAGAGAGACCCTAGAGACCCTAGAGAGACCCTAGAGACCCTATAGAGACCCTAGGGACCCTATAGAGACCCTAGGACCCTATAGAGACCCCATAGAGACCCTAAAAACCCTATAGAGACCCTATAGAGACCCTAGAGACCCTATAGAGACCCTATAGAGACACTAGAGGCCCTACAGAGACCCTAGAGAGGCCCTAGAGACCCTATAGAGACCCTAGAGACCCTATAGAGACCCTATAGAGACCCTAGAGACCCTATAGAGACCCTATAGAGACACTAGAGGCCCTACAGAGACCCTATAGAGACCCTAAGAGACCCTATAGAGACCCTAGAGAGACCCTAGAGACCCTAGAGAGACCCTAGAGACCCTATAGAGACCCTAGGGACCCTATAGAGACCCTATAGAGACACTAGAGACCCTATAGAGACACTATAGAGACACTAGAGACCCTACAGAGACCCTATAGAGACCATATAGAACCCTAGGAACCCTATAGATACCCTATAGAGACCCTAGAGACCCTAGAGACCCTAGTAGAGATCCTATAGAGACCCTAGGGACCTATAGAGACCCTATAGAGACCCTAGAGACCCTATAGAGACCCTATAGAGACACTAGAGACCCTATAGAGACCCTAGAGAGACCCTAGAGACCCTACAGAGACCCTAGAGAGACCCTAGAGACCTATAGAGACCCTATAGAGACCCTAGGGACCCTATAGAGACCCTAGGAACCCTATAGAGACCCTATAGAGGCCCTAGAAACCCTATAGAGACCCATAGAGACCCTAAAAACCCTATAGAGACCCTATAGAGACCCTAGAGACCCTATAGAGACCCTATAGAGACACTAGAGGCCCTACAGAGACCCTAGAGAGGCCCTAGAGACCTATAGAGAGACCCTAGAGACCCTATAGAGACCCTATAGAGAACCTATAGAGACCCTAGGGACCCTAGAGAGACCTAGGGACCCTATAGAGATCCTATAGAGACACTAGAGACCCTATAGAGACCCTATAGAGACCCTAGGAAACCTATAGAGACCGTATAGAGACCCTAGAGACCCTATAGAGACCCTATAGAGACCCTAGAGACCCTATAGAGACCCTAGAGAGACCCTAGAGACCCTATAGAGACCCTAGGGACCCTATAGAGACCCTAGGAACACTATAGAGACCCTATAGAGACCCTAGGGACCCTATAGAACCCTATAGAGACCCTAGAGACCCTATAGAGACCCTATAGAGACACTAGGAACCCTATAGAGACCCTATAGAGACCCTAGGGACCCTATAGAGACCCTATAGAGACACTAGAGACCCTATAGAGACCCTATAGAGACCCTGGGAGACCCTATAGAGACCCTAGGGAACCTATAGAGACCCTAGGAACCCTATAGAGACCCTATAGAGACCCTAGGGATCCTA
Source organism: Lathamus discolor (assembly GCF_037157495.1). Classification (NCBI taxonomy): domain Eukaryota; kingdom Metazoa; phylum Chordata; class Aves; order Psittaciformes; family Psittacidae; genus Lathamus; species Lathamus discolor. The sequence continues at coordinate 6,471 of NW_027069408.1, read as the reverse complement.
TAGAGACCCTATAGAGACCCTAGGGACCCTATAGAGATCCTATAGAGACACTAGAGACCCTATAGAGACCCAAGAGACCCTATAGAGACCCTAGAGAGACCCTAGAGACCTATAGAGACCCTAGGAACCCTATAGAGACCCTATAGAGACCCTAGGGACCCTATAGAGACCCTAGGAACCCTATAGAGACCCTATAGAGAACCAAGGGACCCTATAGAGACCCTATAGAGACCCTAGAGACCCTATAGAGACCCTATAGAGACCCTAGAGACCCTATAGAGACCCTAGGGACCCTATAGAGACCCTAGGAAAACTATAGAGACCCTATAGAGACCCTAGAGACCCTATAGAGACCCTAGAGAGACCCTAGAGACACTATAGAGACCTAGGGACCCTATAGAGACCTAGGAACCCTATAGAGACCCTATAGAGGCCCTAGAGACCCTATAGAGACACTATAGAGACCCTAGGAACCCTATAGAGACCGTATAGAGACCCTAGAGACCCTATAGAGACCCTAGAGAGACCCTAGAGACACTATAGAGACCCTAGAGAGACCCTAGAGACCCTATAGAGACCCTAGGGACCCTATAGAGACCCTATAGAGACCCTAGGGACCCTATAGAGACCCTATAGAGACACTAGAGGCCCTATAGAGACCCTATAGAGGCCCTAGAGACCCTATAGAGACCCTAGGGAACCTATAGAGGACCCTAGGAACCCTATAGAGACCCTATAGAGACCCTAGGGACCCTATAGAGTCCCTATAGTGACCCTAGAGACCCTATAGAGACCCTAGGACCCTATAGACACCCTAGGAACCCTATATGAGACCCTATAGAGACCTATAGAGACCCTAGGGACCCTGTAGAGTCCCTATAGTGACCCTAGAGACCCTATAGAGACCCTAGGGACCCTATAGAGGACCCTAGGAACCCTATAGAGACCCTATAGAGACCCTAGGGACCCTATAGAGACCCTATAGAGACCCTAGAGACACTATAGAGACCCTAGAGAGACCTAGAGACCCTTAGAGAGACCCTAGAGACCCTATAGAGACCCTAGGGACCCTATAGAGACCCTAGGAACCCTATAGAGACCCTATAGAGACCCTAGGGACCCTATAGAGACCCTATAGAGACACTAGAGACCCTATAGAGACACTATAGAGACACTAGACACCCTACAGAGACACTATAGAGACCATATAGAGCCCTAGGAACCCTATAGATACCCTATAGAGACCCTAGAGACCCTAGAGACCCTATAGAGATCCTATAGAGACCCTAGGGACCCTATAGAGACCCTATAGAGACCCTAGAGACCATATAGAGACCCTATAGAGACCCTAGAGACCCTATAGAGACCCTAGAGAGACCCTAGAGACCCTACAGAGACCCTAGAGAGACCCTAGAGACCCTATAGAGAACCTAGGGACCCTATAGAGACCCTAGGAACCCTATAGAGACCCTATAGAGGCCCTAGAAACCCTATAGAGACCCTATAGAGACCCTAGGAACCCTATAGAGACCCTATAGAGACCCTAGGGACCTATAGAGACCCTATAGAGACACTAGGAACACTATAGAGACCCTATAGAGGACCCTAGGGACCCTATAGAGACCCTATAGAGACACTAGAGACCCTATAGAGACCCTATAGAGACCCTGGAGACCCTATAGAGACCCTAGGGAACCTATAGAGACCCTAGGAACCCTATAGAGACCCTATAGAGACCCTAGGGATCCTATAGAGACCCTATAGAGACCCTAAGGGACCCTATAGAGATCCTATAGAGACACTAGAGACCCTATAGAGACCCAAGAGACCCTATAGAGACACTAGAGAGACCCTAGAGACCCTATAGAGACCCTAGGAGACCCTATAGAGACCATATAGAGACCCTAGGGACCCTATAGAGACCCTAGGAACCCTATAGAGACCCTATAGAGACCCTAGGGACCCTATAGAGACCCTATAGAGACCCTAGAGACCCTATAGAGACCCTATAGAGACCCTATAGAGAACCTAGAGACACTATAGAGAACCTAGGGACCCTATAGAGACCTAGGAACCCTATAGAGACCCTATAGAGACCCTAGAGGACCCTATAGAGATCCTAGAGAGACCCTAGAGACACTATAGAGACCCTAGGGACCCTATAGAGACCCCTAGGAACCCTATAGAGACCCTATAGAGACACTAGGGACCCTATAGAGACCCTATAGAGGCCTAGAGGACCCTATAGAGACCCTATAGAGACCCTAGGAACCCTATAGAGACCGTATAGAGACCCTAGAGACCCTAGAGAGACCCTAGAGAGACCCTAGAGACCCCTATAGAGACCTAGAGAGACCCTAGAGACCCTATAGAGACCCTAGGGGACCCTATAGAGACCCTATAGAGACCATAGGGACCCTATAGAGACCCTATAGAGACACTTAGAGGCCCTATAGAGACCCTATAGAGGCCCTAGAGACCCCTATAGAGGCCCTAGAGACCCTATAGAGACCCTAGGGAACCTATAGAGACCCTAGGAACCCTATAGAGACCCTATAGAAACCCTAGGGACCCTATAGAGTCCCTATAGTGACCTAGAGACCCTATAGAGACCCTAGAGACCCTATAGAGACCCTAGGAACCCTATAGGAGACCCTATAGAGACCCTAGGGACCCTATAGAGACCCTATAGAGGGCCCTAGAAACCCTATAGAGACCCTATAGAGACCCTAGGAACCCTATAGAGACCCTATAGAGACCCTAGGGACCCTATAGAGACCCTATAGAGGCCCTAGAGACCCTATAGAGACCCTATAGAGACCCTAGGAACCCTATAGAGACCGTATAGAGACCCTAGAGACCCTATAGAGACCCTATAGAGACCCTAGAGACCCTATAGAGACCCTAGAGAGACCCTAGAGACCCTATAGAGACCCTAGGGACCCCATAGAGACACTATAGAGACCCTAGGGACCCTATAGAGACACTATAGAGACACTAGAGGCCCTATAGAGACCCTATAGAGGGCCCTAGAGACCCTATAGAGGCCCTAGAGACCCTATAGAGACCCTAGGGAACCTATAGAGACCCTACGAACCCTATAGAGACCCTATAGAAACCCTAGGGACCCTATAGAGTCCCCTATAGTGACCCTAGAGACCCTATAGAGACCCTAGGGACCCTATAGAGACCCTAGGAACCCTATAGAGGACCCTATAGAGACCCTATAGAGACCCTAGAGACACTATAGAGACCCTAGGGACCCTATAGAGACCCTAGGAACCCTATAGAGACCCTATAGAGACCCTAGGGACCCTATAGAGACCCTATAGAGGCCCTAGAGACCCTGTAGAGACACTATAGAGACCCTAGGAACCCTATAGAGACCGTATAGAGACCCTAGAGACCCTATAGAGACCCTAGAGAGACCCTAGAGACCCTAATAGAGACCCTAGAGAGACCCTAGAGACCCTATAGAGACCCTAGAGAGACCCTAGAGACCCTATAGTGACCCTAGGGACCCTATAGAGACCCTATAGAGACCCTAGGGACCCTATAGAGACCCTATAGAGACACTAGAGGCCCTATAGAGACCCTATAGAGGCCCTAGAGACCCTATAGAGACCCTAGGGAACCTATAGAGACCCTAGGAACCCTATAGAGACACTATAGAGACCCTAGGGACCCTATAGAGTCCCTATAGTGACCCTAGAGACCCTATAGAGACCCTAGGGACCCTATAGAGACCCTATAGAGACACTAGAGACCCTATAGAGACCCTATAGAGACCTTAGAGAGACCCTAGAGACCCTATAGAGACCATAGAGAGACCCTAGAGACCCTAGAGAGACCCTAGAGAGACCCTAGAGAGACCCTAGAGACCCTACAGAGACCCTAGAGAGACCCTAGAGACCCTATAGAGACACTAGAGACCCTATAGAGACCCTAGGAACCCTATAGAGACCCTATAGAGACCCTAGAGACCCTATAGACACCCTAGAGAGACCCTAGAGACCCTATAGAGACCCTAGAGAGACCCTAGAGACACTATAGAGACCCTAGGAACCCTATAGAGACCCTATAGAGACCCTAGGGACCCTATAGAGACCCTATAGAGGCCCTAGAAACCCTATAGAGACCCTATAGAGACCCTAGGAACCCTATAGAGACCGTATAGAGACCCTAGAGACCCTATAGAGACCCTAGAGAGACCCTAGAGACCCTATAGAGACCTAGCGAGACCCTAGAGACCCTATAGAGACCCTAGGGACCCTATGGAGACACTATAGAGACCCTAGGGACCCTATAGAGACCCTATAGAGACACTAGAGGCCCTATAGAGACCCTATAGAGGCCCTAGAGACCCTATAGAGACCCTAGGGAACCTATAGAGACCCTAGGAACCCTATAGAGACCCTATAGAGACCCTATAGAGGACCCTAGGGACCCTATAGAGACCCTATAGAGACACTAGAGACCCTATAGAGACCCTATAGAGACCCTAGAAACCTATAGACACCGTATAGAGACCCTAGAGACCCTATAGAGACCCTAGAGAGACCTTAGAGACCCTATAGAGACCCTAGGGACCCTATAGAGACCCTAGGAGCCCTATAGAGACCCTATAGAGACCCTAGGGACCCTATAGAGACCCTATAGAGACACTAGAGACCCTATAGAGACCCTATAGAGACCCTAGGAACCCTATAGAGTCCCTAGGGAACCTATAGAGACACTAGGAACCCTATAGAGACCCTATAGAGACCCTAGGGACCCTATAGAGACCCTATAGAGACCCTAGAGACCCTATAGAGACCCTATAGAGACCCTAGGAACCCTATAGAGACCCTATAGAGACCCTAGGGACCCTATAGAGACCCTATAGAGACACTAGAGACCCTATAGAGACCCTATAGAGACCCTAGAGACCCTATAGAGACCCTAGGAACCCTATAGAGACCCTATAGAGACCCTAGGGACCCTATAGAGACCCTAGGAACCCTATAGAGACCCTATAGAGACCCTAGGGACCCTATAGAGACCCTATAGAGACCCTAGAGACCCTACAGAGACCCTAGAGAGACCCTAGAGACCCTATAGAGACCATAGAGACACCCTAGAGACCCTACAGAGAACCTAGAGACCCTATAGAGACCCTAGGGACCCTATAGAGACCCTAGGAACCCTATAGAGACCCTATAGAGACCCTAGGGACCCTATAGAGACCCTATAGAGACACTAGAGACCCTATAGAGACACTATAGAGACACTAGAGACCCTATAGAGACCCTATAGAGACCATATAGAGCCCTAGGAACCCTATAGATACCCTATAGAGACCCTAGGGACCCTTACAGAGACCCTATAGAGACCCCTAGAGGCCCTATAGAGACCCTAGAGAGACCCTAGAGACCCTATAGAGACCCTAGGAACCCTATAGAGACCCTATAGAGACCCTAGAGACCCTATAGAGACCCTAGAGAGACCCTAGAGACCCTATGAGAGACCCTAGGGACCCTATAGAGACTCTAGGAACCCTATAGAGACTCCTATAGAGACCCTAGGGACCCTATAGAGACCCTATAGAGACACTAGAGACCCTATAGAGACCCTAGGGAACCTATAGAGACCCTAGGAACCCTATAGAGACCCTATAGAGACCCTAGGGACCCTATAGAGTCACTATAGTGACCCTATAGAGACCCTAGGAAACCTATAGAGACGTATAGAGACCCTAGAGACCCTATAGAGACCCTAGAGATACCCTAGAGACCCTATAGAGACCCTAGGGACCCTATAGAGACCCTAGGAACCCTATAGAGACCCTAGGAACCCTATAGAGACCCTATAGAGACCCTAGGGACCCTATAGAGATCCTATAGAGACCCTAGAGACCCTATAGAGACCCTAGAGAGACCCTAGAGACCCTATAGAGACCCTAGGAACCCTATAGAGACCCTAGGAACCCTATAGAGACCCTATAGAGACCCTAGGGACCCTATAGAGACCCTATAGAGACACTAGAGACCCCTATAGAGACTTTATAGAGACCCTATAGAGACCCTAGGGACCCTATAGAGACCCTATAGAGACCCTAGAGACCCTACAGAGACCCTAGAGAGACACTAGAGACCCAAGAGAGACCCTAGAGAGACCCTAGAGACACTATAGAGACCCTAGGGACCCTATAGAGACCCTAGGAACCCTATAGAGACCCTATAGAGACCCTAGGGACCCTATAGAGACCCTATAGAGGCCCTAGAGACCCTATAGAGACCCTATAGAGACCCTAGGAACCTATAGAGACCGTATAGAGACCCTAGAGACCCTATAGAGACCCTAGAGAGACCCTAGAGACCCTAGAGAGACCCTAGGGACCCTATAGAGACCCTATAGAGACCCTAGGGACCCTAGAGAACCCTATAGAGACACTAGAGGCCGTATAGAGACCCTATAGAGGCCCTAGAGACA
>NW_027069407.1:0-58224 GCF_037157495.1 Lathamus discolor | reverse complement strand
TCTATAGAGACCCTATAGAGACCCTAGGGACACTATAGAGACCCTATAGAGACCCTAGGGACCCTATAGAGACCCTAGAGACCCTATAGAGACCCTATAGAGACCCTAGGGACCCTATAGAGACCCTATAGAGACCCTAGAGACCCTATAGAGACCCTAGGGACCCTATAGAGACCCTAGGGACCCTATAGAGACCCTAGAGAGACCCTAGAGACACAATAGAGACCCTAGGGACCCTATAGAGACCCTAGGAACCCTATAGAGACCCTATAGAGGCCCTAGAGACCCTATAGAGACCCTATAGAGACCCTAGGAACCCTATAGAGACCGTATAGAGACACTAGAAACACTATAGAGACCCTAGAGAGACCCTAGAGACCCTATAGAGACACTAGAGAGACCCTAGAGACCCTATAGAGACCCTAGGGACCCTATAGAGACCATATAGAGACCCTGGGGACCCTATAGAGACACTATAGAGACACTAGAGGCCCTATAGAGACCCTATAGAGGCCCTAGAGACCCTATAGAGACCCTAGGGAACCTATAGAGACCCTAGGGACCCTATAGAGACCCTATAGAGACCCTGGGGACCCTATAGAGTCCCTATAGTGACCCTAGAGACCTATAGAGACCCTAGGGACCCTATAGAGACCCTAGGGACCCTATAGACACCCTATAGAGACACTAGAGACCCTAGAGACCCTATAGAGACCCTAGAGAGACCCTAGAGACCCTATAGAGACACTATAGAGACCCTAGAGACCCTATAGAGACCCTAGAGAGACCCTAGAGACCCTATAGAGACCCTAGGAACCCTATAGAGACCCTATAGAGACCCTAGGGACCCTATAGAGACTCTAGGAACCCTATAGAGACCCTATAGAGACCCTAGGGGACCCTATAGAGACCCTATAGAGACACTAGAGACCCTATAGAGACACTATAGAGACCCTAGGGACCCTATAGAGACCCTAGGAACCCTATAGAGACCCTATAGAGACCCTACGGACCCTATAGAGACCCTAGGAACCCTGTAGAGACCCTAGGAACCCTATAGAGACCTTATAGAGACCCGAGGGATCCTATAGAGACCCTTTTAGAGACCCTAGAGACCCTATAGAGACCCTATAGAGACCCTATAGAGACCCTAGGGACCCTATAGAGACCCTATAGAGACCCAAGAGACCCTATAGAGACCCTAGAGAGACCCTAGAGACCCTACAGAGACCCTAGAGAGACCTCTAGGGACCCTATAGAGACATTAGGAACCCTATAGGAGACCCTATAGAGACCCTAGAGACCCTATAGACACCCTAGAGAGACCCTAGAGACCCTATAGAGACCCTAGGAACCCTATAGAGACCCTATAGAGACCCTACGGACCGTATAGAGACCCTAGGAACCCTATAGAGACCCTAGGAACCCTATAGAGACCCTATAGAGACCCTAGGGATCCTATAGAGACCCTATAGAGACCCAAGAGACCCTATAGAGACCCTATAGAGACTCTAGGGAACCTATAGAGATCCTAGGAACCCTATAGAGACCCTATAGAGACCCTAGGGATCCTATAGAGACCCTATAGAGACCCTAGGGACCCTATAGAGACCCTATAGAGACACTAGAGACCCTATAGAGACACTATAGAGACCCTAGGGATCCTATAGAGACCCTAGGAACCCTATAGAGTCCCTTACCCTATAGAGTCCCCTATAGAGACCCTACGGACCCTATAGAGACCCTAGGAACCCTATAGAGACCTTATAGTGACCCTAGGGATCCTATAGAGACCCTATAGAGACCCTAGAGACCCTATAGAGACCCTATAGAGACCCTATAGAGACCCTAGGGACCCTATACAGACCCTATAGAGACCCAAGAGACCCTATAGAGACCCTAGAGAGACCCTAGAGACCCTACAGAGACCCTAGAGAGACCCTAGGGACCCTATAGAGACCCTAGGAACCCTATAGAGACCCTATAGAGACCCTTGAGACCCTATAGAGACCCTAGAGAGACCCTAGAGACACTATAGAGACCCTAGGGACCCTATAGAGACCCTAGGAACCCTATAGAGACCCTATAGAGGCCCTAGAGACCCTATAGAGACCCTATAGAGACCCTAGGAACCCTATAGAGACCGTATAGAGAACCTAGAGACCCTATAGAGACCCTATAGAGACCCTAGAGACCCTATAGAGACCCTAGAGAGACCCTAGAGACCCTATAGAGACCCTAGAGAGACCCTAGAGACCCTATAGAGACCCTAGGGACCCTATAGAGACCCTATAGAGACCCTAGGGACCCTATAGAGACCCTATAGAGACCCTAGGGACCCTATAGAGACCCTATAGAGACACTAGAGGCCCTATAGAGACCCTATAGAGGCCCTAGAGACCCTATAGAGGCCCTAGAGACCCTATAGAGACCCTAGGGAACCTATAGAGACCCTAGGAACCTTATAGAGACCCTATAGAAACCCTAGGGACCCTATAGAGTCCCTATAGTGACCCTAGAGACCCTATAGAGACCCTAGGGACCCTATAGAGACCCTAGGAACCAGATAGAGACTCTATAGAGACCCTATAGAGACCCTAGAGACACTATAGAGACCCTAGGGACCCTATAGAGACCCCAGGAACCCTATAGAGACCCTATAGAGACCCTAGGGACCCTATAGAGACCCTATAGAGGCCCTAGAGACCCTATAGAGACACTATAGAGACCCTAGGAACCCTATAGAGACCGTATAGAGACCCTAGAGACCCTATAGAGACCCTATAGAGACCCTAGAGACCCTATAGAGACCCTAGAGAGACCCTAGAGACCCTATAGAGACGCTAGAGAGACCCTAGAGACCCTATAGAGACCCTAGAGAGACCCTAGAGACCCTATAGAGACCCTATAGAGACCCTAGGGACCCTATAGAGACCCTATAGAGGCCCTAGAGACCCTATAGAGACCCTAGGGAACCTATAGAGACCCTAGGAACCCTATAGAGACCCTATAGAGACCCTAGGGACCCTATAGAGTCCCTATAGTGACCCTAGAGACCCTATAGAGACCCTAGGGACCCTATAGAGACCCTAGGAACCCTATAGAGACCCTATAGAGACTCTAGGGACCCTATAGAGACCCTATAGAGACCCTAGAGACCCTATAGAGACACTAGAGAGACCCTAGAGACCCTATAGAGACCATAGAGAGACCCTAGAGACCCTAGAGAGACCCTAGAGACCCTATAGAGACCCTAGGGACCCTATAGAGACCTAGGAACCCTATAGAGACCCTATAGAGACCCTAGGGACCCTATAGAGACCCTGTAGAGACACTAGAGACCCTATAGAGACCCTATAGAGACCCTAGAGACCCTATAGAGACCCTAGAGAGACCCTAGAGACCCTATAGAGACCCTAGGGACCCTATAGAGACCCTAGGAACCCTATAGAGACCCTATAGAGACCCTAGAGAGACCCTAGAGACCCTACAGAGACCCTAGAGAGACCCTAGAGACCCTATAGAGACCCTAGAGAGACCCTAGAGACCCTATAGAGACCCTAGAGAGACCCTAGAGACACTATAGAGACCCGAGGGACCCTATAGAGACCCTAGGAACCCTATAGAGACCCTATAGAGACCCTAGGGACCCTATAGAGACCCTATAGAGGCCCTAGAAACCCTATAGAGACGCTATAGAGACCCTAGGGACCCTATAGAGACCCTAGGAACCCTACAGAGACCCTATAGAGACCCTAGGGACCCTATAGAGACCCTATAGAGGCCCTAGAGACTCTATAGAGACACTATAGAGACCCTAGGAACCCTATAGAGACCGTAAAGAGACCCTAGAGACCCTATAGAGACCCTAGAGAGACCCTAGAGACCCTATAGTGACCCTAGGGACCCTATAGAGACCCTATAGAGACCATAGGGACCCTATAGAGACCCTATAGAGACACTAGAGGCCCTATAGAGACCCTATAGAGGCCCTAGAGACCCTATAGAGACCCTAGGGAACCTATAGAGACCCTAGGAACCCTATAGAGACCCTATAGAGACCCTAGGGACCCTATAGAGTCCCTATAGTGACCCTAGAGACCCTATAGAGACCCTAGGGACCCTATAGAGACCCTAGAGAGACCCTAGAGACCCTATAGAGACCCTAGGGAACCTATAGGGACCCTAGGAACCCTATAGAGACCCTATAGAGACCCTAGAGACCCTATAGACACCCTAGAGCGACCCTAGAGACCCTATAGAGACCCTAGGGACCCAATAGAGACCCTAGGAACCCTATAGAGACCCTATAGAGACCCTAGGGACCCTATAGAGACCCTATAGAGGCCCTAGAAACCCTATAGAGACCCTATAGAGACCCTATAGAGACCCTAGGAACCCTATAGAGACCGTATAGAGACCCTAGAGACCCTATAGAGACCCTAGACAGACCCTAGAGACCCTATAGAGACCCTAGAGAGACCCTAGAGACCCTATAGAGACCCTAGGGACCCTATAGAGACCCTAGGGACCCTATAGAGACCCTATAGAGACACTAGAGGCCCTATAGAGACCCTATAGAGGCCCTAGAGACCCTATAGAGACCCTAGGGAACCTATAGAGACCTTAGGAACCCTATAGAGACCCTATAGAGACCCTAGGGACCCTATAGAGTCCCTATAGTGACCCTAGAGACCCTATAGAGACCCTAGGGACCCTATAGAGACCCTAGGGACCCTATAGAGACCCTATAGAGACCCTATAGAGACCCTAGGGACCCTATAGAGATCCTATAGAGACACTAGAGACCCTATAGAGACCCTATAGAGACCCTAGGAAACCTATAGAGACCGTATAGAGACCCTAGAGACCCTATAGAGACCCTATAGAGACCCTAGAGACCCTATAGAGACCCTATAGAGACCCTAGAGAGACCCTAGAGACCCTATAGGGACCCTAGAGAGACCTTAGAGACCCTATAGAGACCCTAGGGACCCTATAGAGACCCTAGGAACCCTATAGAGACCCTATAGAGACCCTAGGGACCCTATAGAGACCCTATAGAGACCCTAGAGACCCTATAGAGACCCTATAGAGACCCTAGGAACCCTATAGAGACCCTATAGAGACCCTAGGGACCCTATAGAGACCCTATAGAGACACTAGAGACCCTATAGAGACCCTATAGAGACCCTGGAGACCCTATAGAGACCCTAGGGAACCTATAGAAACCCTAGGAACCCTATAGAGACCCTATAGAGACCCTAGGGATCCTATAGAGACCCTATAGAGACCCTAGGGACCCTATAGAGATCCTATAGAGACATTAGAGACTCTATAGAGACCCAAGAGACCCTATAGAGACCCTAGAGAGACCCTAGAGACCCTATAGAGACCCTAGGAACCCTATAGAGACGCTATAGAGACCCTAGGGACCCTATAGAGACCCTATAGAGACACTATAGAGACCCTAGAGACCCTATAGAGACCCTAGGGACCCTATAGAGACCCTAGGAACCCTATAGAGACCCTATAGAGACCCTAGGGACCCTATAGAGACCCTATAGAGACCCTAGAGACCCTATAGAGACCCTATAGAGACCCTATAGAGACCCTAGGGACCCTATAGCGACCCTATAGAGACCCTAGAGACTCTATAGAGACCCTAGAGAGACCCTAGAGACCCTGTAGAGACCCTAGGGACCCTATAGAGACCCTAGGAACCCTATAGAGACCCTATAGAGACCCTAGAGACCCTATAGAGACCCTAGAGAGACCCTAGAGACACTATAGAGACCCTAGGGACCCTATAGAGACCCTAGGAACCCTATAGAGACCCTATAGAGATCCTAGGGACCCTATAGAGACCCTATAGAGGCCCTAGAGACCCTATAGAGACCCTATAGAGACCCTAGGAACCCTATAGAGACCGTATAGGGACCCTAGAGACCCTATAGAGACCCTATAGAGACCCTAGAGACCCTATAGAGACCCTAGAGAGACCCTAGAGACCCTATAGAGACCCTAGAGAGACCCTAGAGACCCTATAGAGACCCTAGGGACCCTATAGAGACCCTATAGAGACCCTAGGGACCCTATAGAGACACTAGAGGCCCTATAGAGACCCTATAGAGGCCCTAGAGACCCTATAGAGGCCCTAGAGACACTATAGAGACCCTAGGGACCCTATAGAGACCCTAGGAACCCTATAGAGACCCTATAGAGACCCTAGGGACCCTATAGAGACCCTATAGAGACCCTAGAGACCCTATAGACACCCTAGAGAGACCCTAGAGACCCTATAGAGAACCTAGGGACCCTATAGAGACCCTAGGAACCCTATTGAGACCCTATAGAGACCCTAGGGACCCTATAGAGACCCTATAGAGGCCCTAGAGACCCTATAGAGACCCTATAGAGACCCTAGGAACCCTATAGAGACCGTATAGAGACCCTAGAGACCCTATAGAGACCCTAGAGAGACCCTAGAGACCCTAGAGAGACCCTAGAGAGACCCTAGAGACCCTATAGAGACCCTAGGGACCCTATAGAGACACTATAGAGACCCTAGGGACCCTATAGAGACACTATAGAGACACTAGAGGCCCTATAGAGACCCTATAGAGGCCCTAGAGACCCTATAGAGACCCTAGGGAACCTATAGAGACCCTAGGAACCCTATAGAGACCCTATAGAGACCCTATAGAGACCCTAGGGACCCTATAGAGACCCTATAGAGACACTAGAGACCCTATAGAGACCCTATAGAGACCCTAGGAAACCTATAGACACCGTATAGAGACCCTAGAGACCCTATAGAGACCCTAGAGAGACCTTAGAGACCCTATAGAGACCCTAGGGACCCTATAGAGACCCTAGGAACCCTATAGAGACCCTATAGAGACCCTAGGGACCCTATAGAGACCCTATAGAGACACTAGAGACCCTATAGAGACCCTATAGAGACCCTAGGAACCCTATAGAGTCCCTAGGGAACCTATAGAGACACTATGAACCCTATACAGACCCTATAGAGACCCTAGGGACCCTATAGAGACCCTATAGAGACCCTAGAGACCCTATAGAGACCCTATAGAGACCCTAGGAACCCTATAGAGACCCTATAGAGACCCTAGGGACCCTATAGAGACCCTATAGAGACACTAGAGACCCTATAGAGACCCTATAGAGACCCTAGAGACCCTATAGAGACACTAGGGAACCTATAGAGACCCTAGAGACCCTATAGAGACCCTATAGAGACCCTAGGAACCCTTTAGAGACCCTATAGAGACCCTAGGGTTCCTATAGAGACCCTATAGAGACCCTAGGGACCCTATAGAGACCCTAGAGAGACCCTAGAGACACTATAAAGACCCTAGGAACCCTATAGAGACCCTATAGAGACCCTAGGGACCCTATAGAGACCCTAGGAACCCTATAGAGACCCTATAGAGACCCTAGGGATTCTATAGAGACCCTATAGAGACACTAGAGACCCTATAGAGACACTATAGAGACACTAGAGACCCTATAGAGACCATATAGAGACCCTATAGAGACCCTAGGGACCCTATAGAGACCCTATAGAGACCCTAGAGACCCTATAGAGACCCTAGAGAGACCCTAGAGACCCTATAGAGACCCTAGGGACCCTATAGAGACTCTAGGAACCCTATAGAGACCCTATAGAGACCCTAGGGACCCTATAGAGACCCTATAGAGACCCTAGAGACCCTATAGAGACCCTAGGAACCCTATAGAGACCCTATAGAGACCCTAGAGACCCTATAGAGACCCTAGAGAGACCCTAGAGACCCTATAGAGACCCTAGGGACCCTATAGAGACCCTAGAGAGACCCTAGAGACCCTATAGAGACCCTATAGAGAACCTATAGAGACCCTAGAGACCCTATAGACACCCTAGAGAGACCCTAGAGACCCTATAGAGACCCTAGAGAGACCCTAGAGACACTATAGAGACCCTAGGGACCCAATAGAGACCCTAGGAACCCTATAGAGACCCTATAGAGACCCTAGGGACCCTATAGAGACCCTATAGAGGCCCTAGAAACCCTATAGAGACCCTATAGAGACCCTAGGAATCCTATAGAGACCGTATAGAGACCCTAGAGACCCTATAGAGACCCTAGACAGACCCTAGAGACCCTATAGAGACCCTAGAGAGACCCTAGAGACCCTATAGACACCCTAGGGACCCTATAGAGACCCTATAGAGACCCTAGGGACCCTATAGAGACCCTATAGAGACACTAGAGGCCCTATAGAGACCCTATAGAGGCCCTAGAGACCCTATAGAGACCCTAGGGAACCTATAGAGACCCTAGGAACCGTATAGAGACCCTATAGAGACCCTAGGGACCCTATAGAGTCCCTATAGTGACCCTAGAGACCCTATAGAGACCCTAGGGACCCTATAGAGACCCTAGGGACCCTATAGAGACCCTATAGAGACCCTATAGAGACCCTAGGGACCCTATAGAGATCCTATAGAGACACTAGAGACCCTATAGAGACCCTATAGAGACCCTAGGAAACCTATAGAGACCGTATAGAGACCCTAGAGACCCTATAGAGACCCTATAGAGACCCTAGAGACCCTATAGAGACCCTATAGAGACCCTAGAGACCCTATAGAGACCCTAGGAACCCTATAGAGACCCTATAGAGACCCTAGGGACCCTATAGAGACCCTAGGAACCCTATAGAGACCCTATAGAGACCCTAGGCACCCTATAGAGACCCTATAGAGACCCTAGAGACCCTATAGAGACCCTATAGAGACCCTAGGAACCCTATAGAGACCCTATAGAGACCCTAGGGACCCTATAGAGACCCTATAGAGGCCCTAGAGACCCTATAGAGACCCTATAGAGACCCTAGGAACCCTATAGAGACCGTATAGAGACCCTAGAGACCCTATAGAGACCCCATAGAGACCCTAGAGACCATATAGAGACCCTAGAGAGACCCTAGAGACCCTATAGAGACCCTAGAGAGACACTAGAGACCCTATAGAGACCCTAGGGACCCTATAGAGACCCTAGGGACCCTATAGAGACCCTATAGAGACACTAGAGGCCCTATAGAGACCCTATAGAGGCCCTAGAGACCCTATAGAGACCCTATAGAGGCCCTAGAGACCCTATAGAGACCCTAGGAACCCTATAGAGACCCTATAGAAACCCTAGGGACCCTATAGAGTCCCTATAGTGACCCTAGAGACCCTATAGAGACCCTAGGGACCCTATAGAGACCCTAGGAACCCTATAGAGACCCTATAGAGACCCTAGAGACACTATAGAGACCCTAGCGACCCTATAGAGGCCCTAGGAACCCTATAGAGACCCTATAGAGACCCTAGGGACCCTATAGAGACCCTATAGAGGCCCTAGAGACCCTATAGAGACACTATAGAGACCCTAGAAACCCTATAGAGACCGTATAGAGACCTAGAGACCCTATAGAGACCCTATAGAGACCCTAGGGGCCCTATAGAGACCCTATAGAGACACTAGAGGCCCTATAGAGACCCTATAGAGGCCCTAGAGACCCTATAGAGACCCTAGGGAACCTATAGAGACATTAGGAACCCTATAGAGACCCTATAGAGACCATAGGGACCCTATAGAGTCCCTATAGTGACCCTAGAGACCCTATAGAGACCCTAGGGCCCCTATAGAGACCCTAGGAACCCTATAGAGACCCTATAGAAACCCTAGGGACCCTATAGAGACCCTATAGAGACCCTAGAGACCCTATAGAGACCCTAGAGAGACCCTAGAGACCCTATAGAGACCATAGACAGACCCTAGAGACCCTAGAGAGACCCTAGAGACCCTATAGAGACCCTAGGGACCCTATAGAGACCCTAGGAACCCTATAGAGACCCTATAGAGACCCTAGGGACCGTATAGAGACCCTATAGAGACACTAGAGACCCTATAGAGACCTATAGAGACCCTAGAGACCCTATAGAGACCCTAGAGAGACCCTAGAGACCCTATAGAGACCCTAGGGACCCTATAGAGACTCTAGGGACCCTATAGAGACCCTATAGAGACCTAGAGAGACCCTAGAGACCCTATAGAGACCCTAGGGACCCTGTAGAGACTCTAGGAACCCTATAGAGACCCTATAGAGACCCTAGAGAGACCCTAGAGACCCTACAGAGACCCTAGAGAGACCCTAGAGACCCTATAGAGACCCTAGGGACCCTATAGAGACCCTAGGAAACCCTATAGAGACCCTATAGAGACCCTAGAGACCCTATAGACACCCTAGAGAGACCCTAGAGACCCTATAGAGACCCTAGGGACCCTATAGAGACCCTATAGAGGCCCTAGAAACCCTATAGAGACCCTATAGAGACCCTAGGAACCCTATAGAGACCGTATAGAGACCCTAGAGACCCTATAGAGACCCTAGAGAGACCCTAGAGACCCTATAGAGACCCTAGAGAGACCCTAGAGACCCTATAGAGACCCTAGGGACCCTATAGAGACACTATAGAGACCCTAGGGACCCTATAGAGACCCTATAGAGGCCCTAGAGACCCTATAGAGACCCTAGAGAACCTATAGAGACCCTAGGAACCCTATAGAGACCCTATAGAGACCCTATAGAGACCCTAGGGACCCTATAGAGACCCTATAGAGACACTAGAGACCCTATAGAGACCCTATAGAGACCCTAGGAAACCTATAGACACCGTATAGAGACCCTAGAGACCCTATAGAGACCCTAGAGAGACCTTAGAGACCCTATAGAGACCCTAGGGACCCTATAGAGACCCTAGGAACCCTATAGAGACCCTATAGAGACCCTAGGGACCCTATAGAGACCCTATAGAGACTCTAGAGACCCTATAGAGACCCTATAGAGACCCTAGGAACCCTATAGAGTCCCTAGGGAACCCATAGAGACACTAGGAACCCTATAGAGACCCTATAGAGACCCTAGGGACCCTATAGAGACCCTATAGAGACCCTAGAGACCCTATAGAGACCCTATAGAGACCCTAGGAACCCTATAGAGACCCTATAGAGACCCTACGGACCCTATAGAGACCCTATAGAGACACTAGAGACCTTATAGAGACCCTATAGAGACCCTAGAGACCCTATAGAGACCCTAGGGACCCTATAGAGACCCTAGAGACCCTATAGAGACCCTATAGAGACCCTAGGGACCCTATAGAGACCCTTGGAACCCTATAGAGACCCTATAGAGACCCTAGGGACCCTATAGAGACCCTAGGAACCCTATAGAGACCCTATAGAGACCCTAGGACCCTATAGAGACCCTATAGAGACCTAGAGACCCTATAGAGACCCTAGAGAGACCCTAGAGACCCTATAGAGACCATAGAGAGACCCTAGAGACCCTAGAGAGACCCTAGAGACCCTATAGAGACCCTATAGAGACCCTAGGAACCCTATAGAGACCGTATAGAGACCCTAGAAACCCTAGAGAGACCCTAGAGAGACCCTAGAGACCCTATAGAGACCCTATAGAGACCCTAGGGACCCTATAGAGACCCTATAGAGACCCTATAGAGGCCCTAGGGACCCTATAGAGACCCTAGATAGACCCTAGAGACCCTATAGAGACCCTAGGAACACTATAGAGGCCCTATAGAGACCCTAGGGACCCTATAGAGACCCTATAGAGACACTAGGGAACCTATAGAGACCCTAGGAACCCTATAGAGACACTATAGAGACCCTAGGGACCCTATAGAGTCCCTATAGTGACCCTAGAGACCCTATAGAGACCCTAGGGACCCTATAGAGACCCTAGGAACCCTATAGAGACCCTATAGAGACCCTATAGAGACCCTAGGTAACCTATAGAGACCGTATAGAGACCCTAGAGACCCTATAGAGACCCTAGGGAACCTATAGAGACCCTAGGAACCCTATAGAGACCCTATAGAGACCCTAGGGACCCTATAGAGATCCTATAGAGACCCTAGGGACCCTATAGAGACCCTATAGAGGCCCTAGAGACCCTATAGAGACCCTATAGAGACCCTAGAGACCCTATAGAGACCCTAGAGAGACCCTAGAGACCCTATAGAGACCCTAGGAACCCTATAGAGACCCTTTAGAGACCCTAGGGACCCTATAGAGACCCTAGGAACCCTATAGAGACCCTATAGAGACCCTAGGGACCCTATAGAGACCCTATAGAGACCCTAGAGACCCTATAGACACCCTAGAGAGACCCTAGAGACCCTATAGAGAACCTAGGGACCCTATAGAGACCCTAGGAACCCTATAGAGACCCTATAGAGACCCTAGGGACCCTATAGAGACCCTATAGAGGCCCTAGAGACCCTATAGAGACCCTATAGAGACCCTAGGAACCCTATAGAGACCGTATAGAGACCCTAGAGACCCTATAGAGACCCTAGAGAGACCCTAGAGACCCTAGAGAGACCCTAGAGAGACCCTAGAGACCCTATAGAGACCCTAGGGACCCTATAGAGACACTATAGAGACCCTAGGGGACCCTATAGAGACACTATAGAGACACTAGAGGCCCTATAGAGACCCTATAGAGGCCCTAGAGACCCTATAGAGACCCTAGGGAACCTATAGAGACCCTTGGAACCCTATAGAGACCCTATAGAGACCCTATAGAGACCCTAGGGACCCTATAGAGACCCTATAGAGACACTAGAGACCCTATAGAGACCCTATAGAGACCCTAGGAAACCTATAGACACCGTATAGAGACCCTAGAGACCCTATAGAGACCCTAGAGAGACCTTAGAGACCCTATAGAGACCCTAGGGACCCTATAGAGACCCTAGGAACCCTATAGAGACCCTATAGAGACCCTAGGGACCCTATAGAGACCCTATAGAGACACTAGAGACCCTATAGAGACCCTATAGAGACCCTAGGAACCCTATAGAGTCCCTAGGGAACCTATAGAGACACTATGAACCCTATACAGACCCTATAGAGACCCTAGGGACCCTATAGAGACCCTATAGAGACCCTAGAGACCCTATAGAGACCCTATAGAGACCCTAGGAACCCTATAGAGACCCTATAGAGACCCTAGGGACCCTATAGAGACCCTATAGAGACACTAGAGACCCTATAGAGACCCTATAGAGACCCTAGAGACCCTATAGAGACACTAGGGAACCTATAGAGACCCTAGAGACCCTATAGAGACCCTATAGAGACCCTAGGAACCCTATAGAGACCCTATAGAGACCCTAGGGTTCCTATAGAGACCCTATAGAGACCCTAGGGACCCTATAGAGACCCTAGAGAGACCCTAGAGACACTATAAAGACCCTAGGAACCCTATAGAGACCCTATAGAGACCCTAGGGACCCTATAGAGACCCTAGGAACCCTATAGAGACCCTATAGAGACCCTAGGGATTCTATAGAGACCCTATAGAGACACTAGAGACCCTATAGAGACACTATAGAGACACTAGAGACCCTATAGAGACCATATAGAGACCCTATAGAGACCCTAGGGACCCTATAGAGACCCTATAGAGACCCTAGAGACCCTATAGAGACCCTAGAGAGACCCTAGAGACCCTATAGAGACCCTAGGGACCCTATAGAGACTCTAGGAACCCTATAGAGACCCTATAGAGACCCTAGGGACCCTATAGAGACCCTATAGAGACCCTAGAGACCCTATAGAGACCCTAGGAACCCTATAGAGACCCTATAGAGACCCTAGAGACCCTATAGAGACCCTAGAGAGACCCTAGAGACCCTATAGAGACCCTAGGGACCCTATAGAGACCCTAGAGAGACCCTAGAGACCCTATAGAGACCCTATAGAGAACCTATAGAGACCCTAGAGACCCTATAGACACCCTAGAGAGACCCTAGAGACCCTATAGAGACCCTAGAGAGACCCTAGAGACACTATAGAGACCCTAGGGACCCAATAGAGACCCTAGGAACCCTATAGAGACCCTATAGAGACCCTAGGGACCCTATAGAGACCCTATAGAGGCCCTAGAAACCCTATAGAGACCCTATAGAGACCCTAGGAATCCTATAGAGACCGTATAGAGACCCTAGAGACCCTATAGAGACCCTAGACAGACCCTAGAGACCCTATAGAGACCCTAGAGAGACCCTAGAGACCCTATAGACACCCTAGGGACCCTATAGAGACCCTATAGAGACCCTAGGGACCCTATAGAGACCCTATAGAGACACTAGAGGCCCTATAGAGACCCTATAGAGGCCCTAGAGACCCTATAGAGACCCTAGGGAACCTATAGAGACCCTAGGAACCGTATAGAGACCCTATAGAGACCCTAGGGACCCTATAGAGTCCCTATAGTGACCCTAGAGACCCTATAGAGACCCTAGGGACCCTATAGAGACCCTAGGGACCCTATAGAGACCCTATAGAGACCCTATAGAGACCCTAGGGACCCTATAGAGATCCTATAGAGACACTAGAGACCCTATAGAGACCCTATAGAGACCCTAGGAAACCTATAGAGACCGTATAGAGACCCTAGAGACCCTATAGAGACCCTATAGAGACCCTAGAGACCCTATAGAGACCCTATAGAGAACCTAGAGACCCTATAGAGACCCTAGGAACCCTATAGAGACCCTATAGAGACCCTAGGGACCCTATAGAGACCCTAGGAACCCTATAGAGACCCTATAGAGACCCTAGGCACCCTATAGAGACCCTATAGAGACCCTAGAGACCCTATAGAGACCCTATAGAGACCCTAGGAACCCTATAGAGACCCTATAGAGACCCTAGGGACCCTATAGAGACCCTATAGAGGCCCTAGAGACCCTATAGAGACCCTATAGAGACCCTAGGAACCCTATAGAGACCGTATAGAGACCCTAGAGACCCTATAGAGACCCCATAGAGACCCTAGAGACCATATAGAGACCCTAGAGAGACCCTAGAGACCCTATAGAGACCCTAGAGAGACACTAGAGACCCTATAGAGACCCTAGGGACCCTATAGAGACCCTAGGGACCCTATAGAGACCCTATAGAGACACTAGAGGCCCTATAGAGACCCTATAGAGGCCCTAGAACCCTATAGAGACCCTATAGAGACCCTATAGAGGCCCTAGAGACCCTATAGAGACCCTAGGAACCCTATAGAGACCCTAGGAACCCTATAGAGACCCTATAGAAACCCTAGGGACCCTATAGAGTCCCTATAGTGACCCTAGAGACCCTATAGAGACCCTAGGGACCCTATAGAGACCCTAGGAACCCTATAGAGACCCTATAGAGACCCTATAGAGACCCTAGAGACACTATAGAGACCCTAGCGACCCTATAGAGGCCCTAGGAACCCTATAGAGACCCTATAGAGACCCTAGGGACCCTATAGAGACCCTATAGAGGCCCTAGAGACCCTATAGAGACACTATAGAGACCCTAGAAACCCTATAGAGACCGTATAGAGACCCTAGAGACCCTATAGAGACCCTATAGAGACCCTAGGGGCACTATAGAGACCCTATAGAGACACTAGAGGCCCTATAGAGACCCTATAGAGGCCCTAGAGACCCTATAGAGACCCTAGGGAACCTATAGAGACATTAGGAACCCTATAGAGACCCTATAGAGACCATAGGGACCCTATAGAGTCCCTATAGTGACCCTAGAGACCCTATAGAGACCCTAGGGCCCCTATAGAGACCCTAGGAACCCTATAGAGACCCTATAGAGACCCTAGGGACCCTATAGAGACCCTATAGAGACCCTAGAGACCCTATAGAGACCCTAGAGAGACCCTAGAGACCCTATAGAGACCATAGACAGACCCTAGAGACCCTAGAGAGACCCTAGAGACCCTATAGAGACCCTAGGGACCCTATAGAGACCCTAGGAACCCTATAGAGACCCTATAGAGACCCTAGGGACCGTATAGAGACCCTATAGAGACACTAGAGACCCTATAGAGACCTATAGAGACCCTAGAGACCCTATAGAGACCCTAGAGAGACCCTAGAGACCCTATAGAGACCCTAGGGACCCTATAGAGACTCTAGGGACCCTATAGAGACCCTATAGAGACCCTAGAGAGACCCTAGAGACCCTATAGAGACCCTAGGGACCCTGTAGAGACTCTAGGAACCCTATAGAGACCCTATAGAGACCCTAGAGAGACCCTAGAGACCCTACAGAGACCCTAGAGAGACCCTAGAGACCCTATAGAGACCCTAGGGACCCTATAGAGACCCTAGGAACCCTATAGAGACCCTATAGAGACCCTAGAGACCCTATAGACACCCTAGAGTGACCCTAGAGACCCTATAGAGACCCTAGGGACCCTATAGAGACCCTATAGAGGCCCTAGAAACCCTATAGAGACCCTATAGAGACCCTAGGAACCCTATAGAGACCGTATAGAGACCCTAGAGACCCTATAGAGACCCTAGAGAGACCCTAGAGACCCTATAGAGACCCTAGAGAGACCCTAGAGACCCTATAGAGACCCTAGGGACCCTATAGAGACACTATAGAGACCCTAGGGACCCTATAGAGACCCTATAGAGGCCCTAGAGACCCTATAGAGACCCTAGGGAACCTATAGAGACCCTAGGAACCCTATAGAGACCCTATAGAGACCCTATAGAGACCCTAGGGACCCTATAGAGACCCTATAGAGACACTAGAGACCCTATAGAGACCCTATAGAGACCCTAGGAAACCTATAGACACCGTATAGAGACCCTAGAGACCCTATAGAGACCCTAGAGAGACCTTAGAGACCCTATAGAGACCCTAGGGACCCTATAGAGACCCTAGGAACCCTATAGAGACCCTATAGAGACCCTAGGGACCCTATAGAGACCCTATAGAGACTCTAGAGACCCTATAGAGACCCTATAGAGACCCTAGGAACCCTATAGAGTCCCTAGGGAACCCATAGAGACACTAGGAACCCTATAGAGACCCTATAGAGACCCTAGGGACCCTATAGAGACCCTATAGAGACCCTAGAGACCCTATAGAGACCCTATAGAGACCCTAGGAACCCTATAGAGACCCTATAGAGACCCTACGGACCCTATAGAGACCCTATAGAGACACTAGAGACCTTATAGAGACCCTATAGAGACCCTAGAGACCCTATAGAGACCCTAGGGAACCTATAGAGACCCTAGAGACCCTATAGAGACCCTATAGAGACCCTAGGGAACCTATAGAGACCCTTGGAACCCTATAGAGACCCTATAGAGACCCTAGGGACCCTATAGAGACCCTAGGAACCCTATAGAGACCCTATAGAGACCCTAGGGACCCTATAGAGACCCTATAGAGACCCTAGAGACCCTATAGAGACCCTAGAGAGACCCTAGAGACCCTATAGAGACCATAGAGAGACCCTAGAGACCCTAGAGAGACCCTAGAGACCCTATAGAGACCCTATAGAGACCCTAGGAACCCTATAGAGACCGTATAGAGACCCTAGAAACCCTAGAGAGACCCTAGAGAGACCCTAGAGACCCTATAGAGACCCTATAGAGACCCTAGGGACCCTATAGAGACCCTATAGAGACCCTATAGAGGCCCTAGGGACCCTATAGAGACCCTAGATAGACCCTAGAGACCCTATAGAGACCCTAGGAACACTATAGAGGCCCTATAGAGACCCTAGGGACCCTATAGAGACCCTATAGAGACACTAGGGAACCTATAGAGACCCTAGGAACCCTATAGAGACACTATAGAGACCCTAGGGACCCTATAGAGTCCCTATAGTGTCCCTAGAGACCCTATAGAGACCCTAGGGACCCTATAGAGACCCTAGGAACCCTATAGAGACCCTATAGAGACCCTATAGAGACCCTAGGTAACCTATAGAGACCGTATAGAGACCCTAGAGACCCTATAGAGACCCTAGGGAACCTATAGAGACCCTAGGAACCCTATAGATACCCTATAGAGACCCTAGGGACCCTATAGAGATCCTATAGAGACCCTATAGAGGCCCTAGAGACCCTATAGAGACCCTATAGAGACCCTAGAGACCCTATAGAGACCCTAGAGAGACCCTAGAGACCCTATAGAGACCCTAGGAACCCTATAGAGACCCTTTAGAGACCCTAGGGACCCTATAGAGACCCTAGGAACCCTATAGAGACCCTATAGAGACACTAGGGACCCTATAGAGACCCTATAGAGGCCCTAGAGACCCTATAGAGACCCTATAGAGACCCTAGGAACCCTATAGAGACCGTATAGAGACCCTAGAGACACTATAGAGACCCTAGAGAGACCCTAGAGACCCTAGAGAGACCCTAGGGACCCTATAGAGACCCTATAGAGACACTAGAGGCCCTATAGAGACCCTATAGAGGCCCTAGAGACACTATAGAGACCCTAGGGAACCTATAGAGACCCTAGGAACCCTATAGAGACCCTATAGAGACCCTGGGGACCCTATTGAGTCCCTATAGTGACCCTAGAGACCCTATAGAGACCCTAGGGACCCTATAGAGACCCTAGGAACCCTATAGAGACCCTATAGAGACCCTACAGAGACCCTAGGGACCCTATAGAGACCCTATAGAGACACTATAGAGACCCTAGGGACCCTATAGAGACCCTAGGAACCATATAGAGACCCTATAGAGACCCTAGGGACCCTATAGAGACCCTATAGAGACACTAGAGACCCTATAGAGACCCTATAGAGACCCTAGGAAACCTATAGAGACCCTATAGAGACCCTACGGACCCTATAGAGACCCTAGGAACCCTATAGAGACCCTAGGAACCCTATAGAGACCTTATAGAGACCCTAGGGATCCTATAGAGACCCTATAGAGACCCTAGAGACCCTATAGAGACCCTAGGGATCCTATAGAGACCCTATAGAGACCCTAGGGACCCTATAGAGATCCTATAGAGACACTAGAGACCCTATAGAGACCCAAGAGACCCTATAGAGACCCTAGAGAGACCCTAGAGACCCTATAGAGACCCTAGGAACCCTATAGAGACCCTATAGAGACCCTAGGGACCCTATAGAGACCCTAGGAACCCTATAGAGACCCTATAGAGACACTAGAGACCCTATAGAGACACTGTAGAGACCCTAGAGACCCTAAAGAGACCCTAGGGACCCTATAGAGACCCTAGGAACCCTATAGAGACCCTATAGAGACCCTAGGGACCCTATAGAGACCCTATAGAGACCCTATAGAGACCCTAGGAACCCTATAGACACCCTATAGAGACCCTAGGGACCCTATAGAGACCCTATAGAGACCCTAGAGGCCCTATAGAGACCCTATAGAGACCCTAGGGACCCTATAGAGACCCTATAGAGACCCTTGAGACCCTATAGAGACCCTATAGAGACCCTAGAGACCCTACAGAGACCCTAGAGAGACCCTAGAGACCCTATAGAGACCCTAGGGACCCTATAGAGACCCTATAGAGACCCTAGGGACCCTATAGAGACCCTTTAGAGACACTAGGGACCCTATAGAGACCCTAGGAACCCTATAGAGACCCTATAGAGACCCTATAGAGACCCTAGAGACACTATAGAGACCCTAGAGACCCTATAGATACCCTA
Organism: Lathamus discolor; assembly: GCF_037157495.1. NCBI lineage: Eukaryota > Metazoa > Chordata > Aves > Psittaciformes > Psittacidae > Lathamus > Lathamus discolor. The sequence continues at coordinate 38,619 of NW_027069407.1, read as the reverse complement.
GGAACCCTATAGAGCCCCTATAGAGACCCTAGGGACCCTATAGAGACCCTATAGAGGCCCTAGAGACCCTATAGAGACACTATAGGGACCCTAGAGACCCTATAGAGACCCTAGAGAGACCCTAGAGACCCTATAGAGATCCTAGAGAGAACCTAGACACCCTATAGAGACCCTAGAGAGACCGTAGAGACCCTATAGAGACCCTAGGGACCCTATAGAGACCCTATAGAGACCCTAGGGACCCTATAGAGACCCTATAGAGACACTAGAGGCCCTATAGACACCCTATAGAGGCCCTAGAGACCCTATAGAGACCCTAGGGAACCTATAGAGACCCTAGGAACCCTATAGAGACCCTATAGAGACCCTAGGGACCCTATAGAGTCCCTATAGTGACCCTAGAGACCCTATAGAGACCCTAGGGACCCTATAGAGACCCTAGGAACCCTATAGAGACCCTATAGAGACCCTATAGAGACCCTAGGGACCCTATAGAGTCCCTATAGTGACCCTAGAGACCCTATAGAGACCCTAGGGACCCTATAGAGACCCTAGGAACCCTATAGAGACCCTATAGAGACCCTAGGGACCCTATAGAGACCCTAGGAACCCTATAGAGACCCTATAGAGACCCTAGGGACCCTATAGAGACTCTAGGAACCCTATAGAGACCCTAGAGAGACCCTAGAGACCCTATAGAGACCATAGAGAGACCCTAGAGACCCTAGAGAGACCCTAGAGACCCTATAGAGACCCTAGGGACCCTATAGAGACCATATAGAGACCCTAGGGACCCTATAGAGACACTATAGAGACACTAGAGACCCTATAGAGACACTATAGGGACACTAGAGACCCTATAGAGACCCTAGGGACCCTATAGAGACCCTATAGAGACCCTAGGGACCCTATAGAGACCCTATAGAGACCCTATAGAGACCCTAGGAACCCTATAGAGACCCTATAGAGACCCTAGGGACCCTATAGAGACTCTATAGAGGCCCTAGAGACCCTATAGAGACCCTAGAGAGACCCTAGAGACCCTATAGAGACCCTATAGAGACCCTAGGAACCCTATAGAGACCCTATAGAGACCCTAGGAACCCTATAGAGACCGTATAGAGACCCTAGAGACCCTATAGAGACCCTAGAGAGACCCTAGAGACCCTAAAGAGACCCTAGGGACCCTATAGAGACCCTATAGAGACCCTAGGGACCGTATAGAGACCCTATAGAGACACTAGAGGCCCTATAGAGACCCTATAGAGGCCCTAGAGACCCTATAGAGACCCTAGGGAACCTATAGAGACCCTAGGGACCCTATAGAGACCCTATAGAGACCCTAGGGACCCTATAGAGACACTAGAGACCCTAAAGAGACCCTATAGAGACCCTAGAGACCCTATAGAGACCCTAGGGACCCTATAGAGACCCTATAGAGACCCTAGGGACCCTATAGAGACCCTATAGAGACCCTATAGAGACCCTAGGGAACCTATAGAGACCCAAGGAACCCTATAGAGACCCTATAGAGACACTAGAGAGACCCTAGAGACCCTATAGAGACCCTAGGAACCCTATAGAGACCCTATAGAGACCCTAGGAACCCTATAGAGACCCTATAGAGACCCTAGGGACCCTATAGAGACCCTATAGAGACACTAGAGACCCTATAGAGACACTATAGAGACACTAGAGACCCTATAGAGACCCTATAGAGACCATATAGAGACCCTAGGAACCCTATAGAGACACTAGAGACCATAGAGACCCTATAGAGACCCTAGAGAGACCATAGAGACCCTATAGAGACCATAGAGACACTATAGAGACCCTAGGGACCCTATAGAGACTCTAGGAACCCTATAGAGACCCTATAGAGACCCTAGGGATCCTACAGAGACCCTATAGAGACCCTAGAGACCCTATACAGACCCTAGGGAACCTATAGAGACCCTAGGAACCCTAAAGAGACACTATAGAGACCCTAGGGATCCTATAGAGACCCTATAGAGACCCTAGGGACCCTATAGAGATCCTATAGAAACACTAGAGACCCTATAGAGACCCAAGAGACCCTATAGAGACCCTAGAGAGACCCTAGAGACCCTATAGAGACACTAGGAACCCTATAGAGACCCTATAGAGACCCTAGGGACCCTATAGAGACCCTATAGAGACCCTAGGGACCCTATAGAGACCCTATAGAGACACTAGAGACCGTATAGAGACACTATAGAGACACTAGAGACCCTATAGAGACCCTATAGAGACCATATAGGGAACCTAGGAACCCTATAGAGACCCTAGGGACCCTATAGAGACCCTATAGAGACCCTAGAGACCCTATAGAGACCCTAGAGAGACCCTAGAGACACTATAGAGACCCTAGGGACCCTATAGAGACCCTAGTAACCCTATAGAGACCCTATAGAGACCCTATAGAGACCCTAGGAACCCTATAGAGACCGTATAGAGACCCTAGAGACCCTATAGAGACCCTAGAGAGACCCTAGAGACCCTATAGAGACCCTAGGGACCCTATAGAGACCCTATAGAGACCCTAGAAACCCTATAGAGACCCAATAGAGACACTAGAGGCCCTATAGAGACCCTATAGAGGCCCTAGAGACCCTATAGAGACCCTAGGGAACCTATAGAGACCCTAGGAACCCTATAGAGACCCTATAGAGACCCTAGGGACCCTATAGAGTCCATATAGTGACCCTAGAGACCCTATAGAGACCCCAGGGACCCTATAGAGACCCTAGGAACCCTATAGAGACCCTATAGAGACCCTATAGAGACCCTAGGGACCCTATAGAGACCCTATAGAGACACTAGAGTCCCTATAGAGACCCTATAGAGACCCTAGGAAACCTATAGAGACCGTATAGAGACCCTAGAGACCCTATAGAGACCATATAGAGACCCTAGGGACCCTATAGAGACCCTATAGAGACCCTAGAGACCCTATAGAGACCCTAGGAACCCTATAGAGACCCTATAGAGACCCTAGGGACCGTATAGAGACCCTATAGAGACACTAGAGACCCTATAGAGACCCTATAGAGACCCTAGAGACACTATAGAGACCGTAGGGAACCTATAGAGACCCTAGGAACCCTATAGAGACCCTATAGAGACACTAGGGATCCTATAGAGACCCTATAGAGACCCTATAGAGACCCTATAGAGACCCTATAGAGACCCTAGGGAACGTATAGAGACCCTGTAGAGACACTAGAGACCCTATAGAGACCCAAGAGACCCTATAGAGACCCTAGAGAGACCCTAGAGACCCTATAGAGACCCTAGGAACCCTATAGAGACCCTATAGAGACCCTAGGGACCCTATAGAGACTCTAGGAACCCTATAGAGACCCTATAGAGACCCTAGGGACCCTATAGAGACCCTATAGAGACCCTAGAGACCCTATAGAGACCCTATAGAGACCCTATAGAGACCCTAGGGACCCTATAGAGACCCTATAGAGACACTAGAGACCCTATAGAGACACTAGAGACCCTATAGAGACCCTATAGAGACCCTAGGAACCCTATAGAGACCGTATAGAGACCGTAGAGACACTATAGAGACCCTATAGAGACCCTAGAGACCCTATAGAGACCCTAGAGAGACCCTAGAGACCCTAGAGAGACCCTAGAGAGACCCTAGAGACCCTATAGAGACCCTAGGAACCCTATAGAGGCCCTATAGAGACGCTAGGGACCCTATAGAGACCCTATAGAGACACTAGAGACCCTATAGAGACCCTATAGAGACCCTAGAGACCCTATAGAGACCCTAGGGAACCTATAGAGACCCTAGGAACCCTATAGAGACCCTATAGAGACCCTATAGAGACCCTAGGGACCCTATAGAGACCCTATACAGACTCTAGAGACCCTATAGAGACCCTATAGAGACCCTAGGAAACCTATAGAGACCGTATAGAGACCCTAGAGACCCTATAGAGACCCTATAGAGACCCTAGGGACCCTATAGAGACCCTATAGAGAACCTAGAGACCCTATAGAGACCCTAGGAACCCTATAGAGACCCTATAGAGACCCTAGGGACCGTATAGAGACCCTATAGAGACACTAGAGACCCTATAGAGACCCTATAGAGACCCTAGAGACACTATAGAGACCCTAGGGAACCTATAGAGACCCTAGGAACCCTATAGAGACCCTATAGAGACCCTAGGGATCCTATAGAGACCCTATAGAGACCCTAGAGACCCTATAGAGACCCTATAGAGAACCTAGGGAACGTATAGAGACCCTATAGAGACACTAGAGACCCTGTAGAGACCCAAGAGAACCTATAGAGACCCTAGAGAGACCCTAGAGACCCTATAGAGACCCTAGGAACCCTATAGAGACCCTATAGAGACCCTAGGAACCCTACAGAGACCTCATAGAGACCCTAGGGACCCTATAGAGACCCTATAGAGATCCTAGGGACCCTATAGAGACTTTAGGAACCCTATAGAGACCCTATAGAGACCCTAGGGACCCTATAGAGACCCTATAGAGACACTAGAGACCCTATAGAGACACTATAGAGACCCTAGAGACCCTATAGAGAACCTAGGGACCCTATAGAGACCCTAGGAACCCTATAGAGACCTCATAGAGACCCTAGGGACCCTATAGAGACCCTAGGAACCCTATAGGGACCCTATAGAGACCCTATAGAGACCCTATAGAGACCCTAGAGACCCTACAGAGACCCTATAGAGACCCTAGGGACACTATAGAGACCCTAGGAACCCTATAGAGACCCTATAGAGACCCTAGAGACCCTATAGACACCCTAGAGAGACACTAGAGACCCTATAGAGACCCTAGAGAGACCCTAGAGACACTATAGAGACCCTAGGGACCCTATAGAGACCCTAGGAACCCTATAGAGACCCTATAGAGGCCCTAGAGACCCTATAGAGACCCTAGAGAGACCCTAGAGACCCTATAGAGACCCTAGGGACCCTATAGAGACCCTATAGAGACCCTAGGAACCCTATAGAGACCCTATAGAGACCCTATAGAGGCCCTAGGGACCCTATAGAGACCCTATAGAGACACTAGAAACCTATAGAGACCGTATAGAGACCCTAGAGACCCTATAGAGACCCTAGAGACCCTATAGAGACCCTATAGAGACCCTAGAAACCTATAGAGACCGTATAGAGACCCTAGAGACCCTATAGAGACCCTATAGAGACCCTAGAAACCTATAGAGACCGTATAGAGACCCTAGAGACCCTATAGAGACCCTATAGAGACCCTAGAGACCCTATAGAGACCCTAGAGAGACCCTAGAGACCCTATAGAGACCCTAGAGAGACCTTAGAGACCCTATAGAGACCCTAGGAACCCTATAGAGACCCTATAGAGACCCTAGGGACCCTATAGAGACCCTATAGAGACACTAGAGACCCTTTAGAGACACTATAGAGACCCTAGGGACCCTATAGAGACCCTAGGAACCCTATAGAGACCCTATAGATACCCTACGGACCCTATAGAGACCCTAGGAACCCTATAGAGACCCTAGGAACCCTATAGAGACCCTATAGAGACCCTAGGGATCCTATAGAGACCCTATAGAGACCCTAGAGACCCTATAGAGACCCTAGGGATCCTATAGAGACCCTATAGAGACCCTAGGGACCCTATAGAGATCCTATAGAGACACTAGAGACCCTATAGAGACCCAAGAGACCCTATAGAGACCCTAGAGAGACCCTAGAGACCCTATACAGACCCTAGGAACCCTATAGAGACCCTATAGAGACCCAAGGGACACTATAGAGACCCTATAGAGACCCTAGGGACCCTATAGAGACCCTAGGGACGCTATAGAGACCCTAGAGACCCTATAGAGACCCTATAGAGACCCTAGGGACCCTATAGAGACCCTATAGAGACCCTAGAGACCCTATAGAGACCCTAGGGACCCTATAGAGACCCTAGGGACCCTATAGAGACCCTATAGAGGCCCTAGAGACCCTATAGAGACCCTATAGAGACCCTAGGAACCCTATAGAGACCGTATAGAGACACTAGAAACACTATAGAGACCCTAGAGAGACCCTAGAGACCCTATAGAGACACTAGAGAGACCCTAGAGACCCTATAGAGACACTTTAGAGACCCTAGAGACCCTACAGAGACCCTAGAGAGACCCTAGAGACCCTATAGAGACCCTAGGGACCCTATAGAGACCCTATAGAGACACTAGAGACCCTATAGAGACCCTATAGAGACCCTAGAGACCCTATAGAGACCCTAGGGAACCTATAGAGAGCCTAGGAACCCTATAGAGACCCTATAGAGACCCTAGGGACCCTTTAGAGTCCCTATAGTGACCCTAGAGACTCTATAGAGACCCTAGGGACCCTTTAGAGACCCTATAGAGACCCTATAGAGACCCTATAGAGACCCTAGGGACCCTATAGAGACCCTATAGAGACACTAGAGACCCTATAGAGACCCTATAGAGACCCTAGGAAACCTATAGAGACCGTATAGAGACCCTAGAGACCCTATAGAGACCCTATAGAGACCCTAGAGTCCCTATAGAGACCCTAGAGAGACCTTAGAGACCCTATAGAGACCCTAGGGGACACTATAGAGACCCTATAGAGACACTAGAGACCCTATAGAGACGCTATAGAGACACTAGAGACCCTATAGAGACCCTAGGGAACCTATAGAGACCATAGGAACCCTATAGAGACCCTATAGAGACCCTAGGGACCCTATAGAGACCCTATAGAGACCCTAGAGACCCTATAGAGACCCTATAGAGACCCTAGGAACCTTATAGAGACCGTATAGAGACCCTAGAGACACTATAGAGACCCTATAGAGACCCTAGAGACCCTATAGAGACCCTAGAGAGACCCTAGAGACCCTATAGAGACCCTAGGGACCCTATAGAGACCCTACGAAAATTATAGAGACCCTATAGAGGCCCTAGAGACCCTATAGAGACCCTATAGAGACCCTAGGAACCCTATAGAGACCGTATAGAGACACTAGAGACCCTATAGAGACCCTAGAGAGACCCTAGAGACCCTATAGAGACACTAGAGAGACCCTAGAGACCCTATAGAGACCCTAGGGACCCTATAGAGACCCTATAGAGACCCTAGGGACCCTATAGAGACCCTATAGAGACACTAGAGGCCCTATAGAGACCCTATAGAGGCCCTAGAGACCCTATAGAGACCCTAGGGAACCTATAGAGACCCTAGGAACCCTATAGAGACCCTATAGAGACCCTGGGGACCCTATAGAGTCCCTATAGTGACCCTAGAGACCCTATAGAGACCCTAGAGAGACCCTAGGGACCCTATAGAGACCCTAGGAACCCTATAGAGACCCTAGGGACCCTATAGAGACCCTATAGAGACCCTAGAGACCGTTATAGAGACCCTATAGAGACCCTAGGGACCCTATAGAGACCCTATAGCGACCGTATAGAGACCCTAGAGACCCTATAGAGACCCTAGAGAGACCCTAGAGACCCTATAGAGACCCTAGGAACCCTATAGAGACCCTATAGAGACCCTAGGGACCCTATAGAGACCCTAGGAACCCTATAGAGACCGTATAGAGACCCTAGAGAGCCTATAGAGACCCTATAGAGACCCTATAGAGACCCTAGGAACCCTACAGAGACCTCATAGAGACCCTAGGGACCCTATAGAGACCCTATAGAGATCCTAGGGACCCTATAGAGACTTTAGGAACCCTATAGAGACCCTATAGAGACCCTAGGGACCCTATAGAGACCCTATAGAGACACTAGAGACCCTATAGAGACACTATAGAGACCCTAGAGACCCTATAGAGAACCTAGGGACCCTATAGAGACCCTAGGAACCCTATAGAGACCTCATAGAGACCCTAGGGACCCTATAGAGACCCTAGGAACCCTATAGAGACCCTATAGAGACCCTAGGGACCCTATAGAGACCCTATAGAGACCCTATAGAGACCCTAGAGACCCTACAGAGACCCCTATAGAGACCCTAGGGACACTATAGAGACCCTAGGAACCCTATAGAGACCCTATAGAGACCCTAGAGACCCTATAGACACCCTAGAGAGACACTAGAGACCCTATAGAGACCCTAGAGAGACCCTAGAGACACTATAGAGACCCTAGGGACCCTATAGAGACCCTAGGAACCGTATAGAGACCCTATAGAGGCCCTAGAGACCCTATAGAGACCCTATAGAGACCCTAGAGACCCTATAGAGACCCTAGGGACTCTTTAGAGACCCTATAGAGACCCTAGGAACCCTATAGAGACCCTATAGAGACCCTATAGAGGCCCTAGGGACCCTATAGAGACCCTATAGAGACACTAGAAACCTATAGAGACCGTATAGAGACCCTAGAGACCCTATAGAGACCCTATAGAGACCCTAGAGACCCTATAGAGACCCTATAGAGACCCTAGAAACCTATAGAGACCGTATAGAGACCCTAGAGACCCTATAGAGACCCTATAGAGACCCTAGAAACCTATAGAGACCGTATAGAGACCCTAGAGACCCTATAGAGACCCTATAGAGACCCTAGAGACCCTATAGAGACCCTAGAGAGACCCTAGAGACCCTATAGAGACCCTAGAGAGACCTTAGAGACCCTATAGAGACCCTAGGAACCCTATAGAGACCCTATAGAGACCCTAGGGACCCTATAGAGACCCTATAGAGACACTAGAGACCCTTTAGAGACACTATAGAGACCCTACGGACCCTATAGAGACCCTAGGAACCCTATAGAGACCCTAGGAACCCTATAGAGACCCTATAGAGACCCTAGGGATCCTATAGAGACCCTATAGAGACCCTAGAGACCCTATAGAGACCCTAGGGATCCTATAGAGACCCTATAGAGACCCTAGGGACCCTATAGAGATCCTATAGAGACACTAGAGACCCTATAGAGACCCAAGAGACCCTATAGAGACCCTAGAGAGACCCTAGAGACCGTATACAGACCCTAGGAACCCTATAGAGACCCTATAGAGACCCTAGGGACACTATAGAGACCCTATAGAGACCCTAGGGACCCTATAGAGACCCTAGGGACGCTATAGAGACCCTAGAGACCCTATAGAGACCCTACAGAGACCCTAGGGACCCTATAGAGACCCTATAGAGACCCTAGAGACCCTATAGAGACCCTAGGGACCCTATAGAGACCCTAGGGACCCTATAGAGACCCTAGAGAGACCCTAGAGACACTATAGAGACCCTAGGGACCCTATAGAGACCCTAGGAACCCTATAGAGACCCTATAGAGGCCCTAGAGACCCTATAGAGACCCTATAGAGACCCTAGGAACCCTATAGAGACCGTATAGAGACACTAGAAACACTATAGAGACCCTAGAGAGACCCTAGAGACCCTATAGAGACACTAGAGAGACCCTAGAGACCCTATAGAGACACTTTAGAGACCCTAGAGACCCTACAGAGACCCTAGAGAGACCCTAGAGACCCTATAGAGACCCTAGGGACCCTATAGAGACCCTATAGAGACACTAGAGACCCTATAGAGACCCTATAGAGACCCTAGAGACCCTATAGAGACCCTAGGGAACCTATAGAGAGCCTAGGAACCCTATAGAGACCCTATAGAGACCCTAGGGACCCTTTAGAGTCCCTATAGTGACCCTAGAGACTCTATAGAGACCCTAGGGACCCTATAGAGACCCTATAGAGACCCTATAGAGACCCTATAGAGACCCTAGGGACCCTATAGAGACCCTATAGAGACACTAGAGACCCTATAGAGACCCTATAGAGACCCTAGGAAACCTATAGAGACCGTATAGAGACCCTAGAGACCCTATAGAGACCCTATAGAGACCCTAGAGTCCCTATAGAGACCCTAGAGAGACCTTAGAGACCCTATAGAGACCCTAGGGACCCTATAGAGACCCTATAGAGACACTAGAGACCCTATAGAGACGCTATAGAGACACTAGAGACCCTATAGAGACCCTAGGGAACCTATAGAGACCATAGGAACCCTATAGAGACCCTATAGAGACCCTAGGGACCCTATAGAGACCCTATAGAGACCCTAGAGACCCTATAGAGACCCTATAGAGACCCTAGGAACCTTATAGAGACCGTATAGAGACCCTAGAGACACTATAGAGACCCTATAGAGACCCTAGAGACCCTATAGAGACCCTAGAGAGACCCTAGAGACCCTATAGAGACCCTAGGAACCCTATAGAGACCCTATAGAGACCCTAGGGATCCTATAGAGACCCTATAGAGACCCTAGAGACCCTATAGAGACCCTAGGGATCCTATAGAGACCCTATAGAGACCCTAGGGACCCTATAGAGATCCTATAGAGACACTAGAGACCCTATAGAGACCCAAGAGACCCTATAGAGACCCTAGAGAGACCCTAGAGACCGTATACAGACCCTAGGAACCCTATAGAGACCCTATAGAGACCCTAGGGACACTATAGAGACCCTATAGAGACCCTAGGGACCCTATAGAGACCCTAGGGACGCTATAGAGACCCTAGAGACCCTATAGAGACCCTACAGAGACCCTAGGGACCCTATAGAGACCCTATAGAGACCCTAGAGACCCTATAGAGACCCTAGGGACCCTATAGAGACCCTAGGGACCCTATAGAGACCCTAGAGAGACCCTAGAGACACTATAGAGACCCTAGGGACCCTATAGAGACCCTAGGAACCCTATAGAGACCCTATAGAGGCCCTAGAGACCCTATAGAGACCCTATAGAGACCCTAGGAACCCTATAGAGACCGTATAGAGACACTAGAAACACTATAGAGACCCTAGAGAGACCCTAGAGACCCTATAGAGACACTAGAGAGACCCTAGAGACCCTATAGAGACACTTTAGAGACCCTAGAGACCCTACAGAGACCCTAGAGAGACCCTAGAGACCCTATAGAGACCCTAGGGACCCTATAGAGACCCTATAGAGACACTAGAGACCCTATAGAGACCCTATAGAGACCCTAGAGACCCTATAGAGACCCTAGGGAACCTATAGAGAGCCTAGGAACCCTATAGAGACCCTATAGAGACCCTAGGGACCCTTTAGAGTCCCTATAGTGACCCTAGAGACTCTATAGAGACCCTAGGGACCCTATAGAGACCCTATAGAGACCCTATAGAGACCCTATAGAGACCCTAGGGACCCTATAGAGACCCTATAGAGACACTAGAGACCCTATAGAGACCCTATAGAGACCCTAGGAAACCTATAGAGACCGTATAGAGACCCTAGAGACCCTATAGAGACCCTATAGAGACCCTAGAGTCCCTATAGAGACCCTAGAGAGACCTTAGAGACCCTATAGAGACCCTAGGGACCCTATAGAGACCCTATAGAGACACTAGAGACCCTATAGAGACGCTATAGAGACACTAGAGACCCTATAGAGACCCTAGGGAACCTATAGAGACCATAGGAACCCTATAGAGACCCTATAGAGACCCTAGGGACCCTATAGAGACCCTATAGAGACCCTAGAGACCCTATAGAGACCCTATAGAGACCCTAGGAACCTTATAGAGACCGTATAGAGACCCTAGAGACACTATAGAGACCCTATAGAGACCCTAGAGACCCTATAGAGACCCTAGAGAGACCCTAGAGACCCTATAGAGACCCTAGGAACCCTATAGAGACCCTATAGAGACCCTAGGGATCCTATAGAGACCCTATAGAGACCCTAGAGACCCTATAGAGACCCTAGGGATCCTATAGAGACCCTATAGAGACCCTAGGGACCCTATAGAGATCCTATAGAGACACTAGAGACCCTATAGAGACCCAAGAGACCCTATAGAGACCCTAGAGAGACCCTAGAGACCCTATACAGACCCTAGGAACCCTATAGAGACCCTATAGAGACCCTAGGGACACTATAGAGACCCTATAGAGACCCTAGGGACCCTATAGAGACCCTAGGGACGCTATAGAGACCCTAGAGACCCTATAGAGACCCTACAGAGACCCTAGGGACCCTATAGAGACCCTATAGAGACCCTAGAGACCCTATAGAGACCCTAGGGACCCTATAGAGACCCTAGGGACCCTATAGAGACCCTAGAGAGACCCTAGAGACACTATAGAGACCCTAGGGACCCTATAGAGACCCTAGGAACCCTATAGAGACCCTATAGAGGCCCTAGAGACCCTATAGAGACCCTATAGAGACCCTAGGAACCCTATAGAGACCGTATAGAGACACTAGAAACACTATAGAGACCCTAGAGAGACCCTAGAGACCCTATAGAGACACTAGAGAGACCCTAGAGACCCTATAGAGACACTTTAGAGACCCTAGAGACCCTACAGAGACCCTAGAGAGACCCTAGAGACCCTATAGAGACCCTAGGGACCCTATAGAGACCCTATAGAGACACTAGAGACCCTATAGAGACCCTATAGAGACCCTAGAGACCCTATAGAGACCCTAGGGAACCTATAGAGAGCCTAGGAACCCTATAGAGACCCTATAGAGACCCTAGGGACCCTTTAGAGTCCCTATAGTGACCCTAGAGACTCTATAGAGACCCTAGGGACCCTATAGAGACCCTATAGAGACCCTATAGAGACCCTAGGGACCCTATAGAGACCCTATAGAGACACTAGAGACCCTATAGAGACCCTATAGAGACCCTAGGAAACCTATAGAGACCGTATAGAGACCCTAGAGACCCTATAGAGACCCTATAGAGACCCTAGAGTCCCTATAGAGACCCTAGAGAGACCTTAGAGACCCTATAGAGACCCTAGGGACCCTATAGAGACCCTATAGAGACACTAGAGACCCTATAGAGACGCTATAGAGACACTAGAGACCCTATAGAGACCCTAGGGAACCTATAGAGACCATAGGAACCCTATAGAGACCCTATAGAGACCCTAGGGACCCTATAGAGACCCTATAGAGACCCTAGAGACCCTATAGAGACCCTATAGAGACCCTAGGAACCTTATAGAGACCGTATAGAGACCCTAGAGACACTATAGAGACCCTATAGAGACCCTAGAGACCCTATAGAGACCCTAGAGAGACCCTAGAGACCCTATAGAGACCCTAGGGACCCTATAGAGACCCTACGAACCTTATAGAGACCCTATAGAGGCCCTAGAGACCCTATAGAGACCCTATAGAGACCCTAGGAACCCTATAGAGACCGTATAGAGACACTAGAGACCCTATAGAGACCCTAGAGAGACCCTAGAGACCCTATAGAGACACTAGAGAGACCCTAGAGACCCTATAGAGACCCTAGGGACCCTATAGAGACCCTATAGAGACCCTAGGGACCCTATAGAGACCCTATAGAGACACTAGAGGCCCTATAGAGACCCTATAGAGGCCCTAGAGACCCTATAGAGACCCTAGGGAACCTATAGAGACCCTAGGAACCCTATAGAGACCCTATAGAGACCCTGGGGACCCTATAGAGTCCCTATAGTGACCCTAGAGACCCTATAGAGACCCTAGAGAGACCCTAGGGACCCTATAGAGACCCTAGGAACCCTATAGAGACCCTAGGGACCCTATAGAGACCCTATAGAGACCCTAGAGACCGTATAGAGACCCTATAGAGACCCTAGGGACCCTATAGAGACCCTATAGCGACCGTATAGAGACCCTAGAGACCCTATAGAGACCCTAGAGAGACCCTAGAGACCCTATAGAGACCCTAGGAACCCTATAGAGACCCTATAGAGACCCTAGGGACCCTATAGAGACCCTAGGAACCCTATAGAGACCGTATAGAGACCCTAGAGAGCCTATAGAGACCCTATAGAGACCCTATAGAGACCCTAGGAACCCTACAGAGACCTCATAGAGACCCTAGGGACCCTATAGAGACCCTATAGAGATCCTAGGGACCCTATAGAGACTTTAGGAACCCTATAGAGACCCTATAGAGACCCTAGGGACCCTATAGAGACCCTATAGAGACACTAGAGACCCTATAGAGACACTATAGAGACCCTAGAGACCCTATAGAGAACCTAGGGACCCTATAGAGACCCTAGGAACCCTATAGAGACCTCATAGAGACCCTAGGGACCCTATAGAGACCCTAGGAACCCTATAGAGACCCTATAGAGACCCTAGGGACCCTATAGAGACCCTATAGAGACCCTATAGAGACCCTAGAGACCCTACAGAGACCCTATAGAGACCCTAGGGACACTATAGAGACCCTAGGAACCCTATAGAGACCCTATAGAGACCCTAGAGACCCTATAGACACCCTAGAGAGACACTAGAGACCCTATAGAGACCCTAGAGAGACCCTAGAGACACTATAGAGACCCTAGGGACCCTATAGAGACCCTAGGAACCCTATAGAGACCCTATAGAGGCCCTAGAGACCCTATAGAGACCCTATAGAGACCCTAGAGACCCTATAGAGACCCTAGGGACCCTATAGAGACCCTATAGAGACCCTAGGAACCCTATAGAGACCCTATAGAGACCCTATAGAGACCCTAGGGAACGTATAGAGACCCTGTAGAGACACTAGAGACCCTATAGAGACCCAAGAGACCCTATAGAGACCCTAGAGAGACCCTAGAGACCCTATAGAGACCCTAGGAACCCTATAGAGACCCTATAGAGACCCTAGGGACCCTATAGAGACTCTAGGAACCCTATAGAGACCCTATAGAGACCCTAGGGACCCTATAGAGACCCTATAGAGACCCTAGAGACCCTATAGAGACCCTATAGAGACCCTATAGAGACCCTAGGGACCCTATAGAGACCCTATAGAGACACTAGAGACCCTATAGAGACACTAGAGACCCTATAGAGACCCTATAGAGACCCTAGGAACCCTATAGAGACCGTATAGAGACCGTAGAGACACTATAGAGACCCTATAGAGACCCTAGAGACCCTATAGAGACCCTAGAGAGACCCTAGAGACCCTAGAGAGACCCTAGAGAGACCCTAGAGACCCTATAGAGACCCTAGGAACCCTATAGAGGCCCTATAGAGACGCTAGGGACCCTATAGAGACCCTATAGAGACACTAGAGACCCTATAGAGACCCTATAGAGACCCTAGAGACCCTATAGAGACCCTAGGGAACCTATAGAGACCCTAGGAACCCTATAGAGACCCTATAGAGACCCTATAGAGACCCTAGGGACCCTATAGAGACCCTATACAGACTCTAGAGACCCTATAGAGACCCTATAGAGACCCTAGGAAACCTATAGAGACCGTATAGAGACCCTAGAGACCCTATAGAGACCCTATAGAGACCCTAGGGACCCTATAGAGACCCTATAGAGAACCTAGAGACCCTATAGAGACCCTAGGAACCCTATAGAGACCCTATAGAGACCCTAGGGACCGTATAGAGACCCTATAGAGACACTAGAGACCCTATAGAGACCCTATAGAGACCCTAGAGACACTATAGAGACCCTAGGGAACCTATAGAGACCCTAGGAACCCTATAGAGACCCTATAGAGACCCTAGGGATCCTATAGAGACCCTATAGAGACCCTAGAGACCCTATAGAGACCCTATAGAGAACCTAGGGAACGTATAGAGACCCTATAGAGACACTAGAGACCCTGTAGAGACCCCAAGAGAACCTATAGAGACCCTAGAGAGACCCTAGAGACCCTATAGAGACCCTAGGAACCCTATAGAGACCCTATAGAGACCCTAGGGACCCTATAGAGACCCTAGGAACCCTATAGAGACCCTAAAGAGACCCTAGGGACCCTATAGAGACCCTATAGAGACCCTAGAGACCCTATAGAGACCCTATAGAGACCATATAGAGACCCTAGGGACCCTATAGAGACCCTATAGAGACACTAGAGACCCTATAGAGACCCTATAGAGACCCTAGAGACACTATAGAGACCCTAGGGAACCTATAGAGACCCTAGGAACCCTATAGAGACCCTATAGAGACCCTAGGGATCCTATAGAGACCCTAGGGACCCTATAGAGACCCTATAGAGACACTAGAGACCCTATAGAGACCCAAGAGACCCTATAGAGACCCTAGAGAGACCCTAGAGACCCTATAGAGACCCTAGGAACCCTATAGAGACCCTATAGAGACCCTAGGGACCCTATAGAGACCCTAGAGAGACCGTAGATACACTAGAGACCCTATGGAGGACCCTATAGAGACCCTAGAGACCCTATAGGACCCTAGGGAACCTATAGAGACCCTAGGAACCCTATAGAGACCCTATACAGACCCTAGGGATCCTATAGAGACACTATGGAGACCCTAGAGACCCTATAGAGACCCTATAGAGACCCTATAGAGACCCTAGGGACCCTATAGAGACCCTATAGAGACCCTAGAGACCCTATAGAGACCCTATAGAGCCCTAGAGACCCTTATAGAGACCCTATAGAGACCCTAGGGACCCTATAGAGACCCTAGGAGACCCTAGAGACACTATAGAGACCCTAGGGACCCTATAGAGACCCTATAGAGACCCTAGAGACCCTATAGAGACCCTATAGAGGCCCTAGAGACCCTATAGAGACCCTATAGAGACCCTAGGAACCCTATAGAGACCCTATAGAGACCCTAAGGACCCTATAGAGACCCTAGGAACCCTATAGAGACCCTATAGAGACCCTACGGACACTATAGAGACCCTAGGAACCCTATAGAGACCCTAGGAACCCTATAGAGACCTTATAGAGACCCTAGGGATCCTATAGAGACCCTATAGAGACCCTAGGGACCCTATAGAGATCCTATAGAGACACTAGAGACCCTATAGAGACCCTAGAGAGACCCTAGAGACCCTATAGAGACCCTAGGAACCCTATAGAGACGCTATAGAGACTCTAGGGACACTATAGAGACCCTAGGAACCCTATAGAGACCCTATAGAGACCCTAGGGACACTATAGAGACCCTATAGAGACCCTAGGGACCCTATAGAGACCCTATAGAGACACTAGAGACCCTATAGAGACCCTATAGAGACCCTAGAGACCCTATAGAGACCCTAGGGACCCTATAGAGACCCTAGGAACCCTATAGAGACCCTATAGAGACCCTAGGGACCCTATAGAGACCCTATAGAGACCCTAGAGACCCTATAGAGACCCCTATAGAGACCCTATAGAGACCCTAGGGACCCTATAGAGACACTATAGAGACCCAAGAGACCCTATAGAGACCCTAGAGAGACCCTAGAGACCCTACAGAGACCCTAGAGAGACCCTAGAGACCCTATAGAGACCCTAGGGACCCTATAGAGACATTAGGAACCCTATAGAGACCCTATAGAGACACTAGAGACCCTATAGACACCCTAGAGAGACCCTAGAGACCCTATAGAGCACCCTAGGAACCCTATAGAGACCCTATAGAGACCCTACGGACCCTATAGAGACCCTAGGAACCCTATAGAGACCCTAGGAACCCTATAGAGACCCTATAGAGACCCTAGGTCTATAGAGCCCTATAGAGAAGAGACTCTATAGAGACCCTAGAGACCCTATAGAGACCCTATAGAGACTCTAGGAACCTATAGAGACCCTAGGAACCCTATAGAGACCCTATAGAGACCCTAGGGATCCTATAGAGGCCCCTATAGAGACCCTAGGGACCCTATAGAGATCCTATAGAGACACTAGAGACCCTATAGAGACCCAAGAGACCCTATAGAGACCCTAGAGAGACCCTAGAGACCCTATAGAGACCCCTAGGAACCCTATAGAGACCCTATAGAGACCCTAGGGACCCTATAGAGAACCTAGGAACCCTATAGAGACCCTATAGAGACCCTAGGGACCCTATAGAGACCCTATAGAGACACTAGAGACACTATAGAGACCCCTAGGAACCCTATAGAGACCCTAGGAACCCTATAGAGACCTTATAGAGACCCTAGGGACCCTATAGAGACCCTATAGAGAACCTAGAGACCCTATAGAGACCCTATAGAGACCCTATAGAGGACCCTATGGACCCTATAGAGACCCTATAGAGACCCTAGAGAGACCCTAGAGACCCTACAGAGACCGTAGAGAGACCCTAGGACCCTATAGAGACCCTAGGAACCCTATAGAGACCCTATAGAGACCCTAGGGACCCTATAGAGACCCTATAGAGGCCCTAGAGGACCCTATAGAGACCCTATAGAGACCCTAGGAACCCTATAGAGAACGTTATAGAGACCCTAGAGACCCTATAGAGACCCTAGAGAGACCCTAGAGACCCTATAGAGACCCTAGGAACCCTATAGAGACCCTATAGAGACCCTAGGGACCCTATAGAGACCCTATAGAGACCCTAGGGACCCTATAGAGACCCTATAGAGACACTAGAGGCCCTATAGAGAACCTATAGAGGCCCTAGATACACTA
Source organism: Lathamus discolor (assembly GCF_037157495.1). NCBI lineage: Eukaryota > Metazoa > Chordata > Aves > Psittaciformes > Psittacidae > Lathamus > Lathamus discolor. Next base: position 20,171 of record NW_027069407.1, on the reverse strand, counting down.
TAGAGACACTAGGGGACCTATAGAGACCCTAGGAACCCTATAGAGACCCTATAGAGACCCTAGGGACCCATTAGAGTCCCTATAGTGACCCTAGAGACCCTATAGAGACCCTAGGGACCCTATAGAGACCCTAGGAACCCTGTAGAGACCCTATAGAGACCCTATAGAGACCCTAGGGACCCTATAGAGACCCTATAGAGACACTAGAGACCCTATAGAGACCCCTATAGAGACCCTAGGAAACCTATAGACACCGTATAGAGACCCTAGAGACCCTATAGAGACCCTATAGAGACCCTAGAGACCCTATAGAGACCCTAGAGAGACCTTAGAGACCCTATAGAGACCCTAGGGACCCTATAGAGATCCTAGGAACCCTATAGAGACCCTATAGAGACCCTAGGGACCCTATAGAGACCCTATAGAGACACTAGAGACCCTATAGAGACCCTATAGAGACCCTAGGAACCCTATAGAGACCCTAGAGACCCTATAGAGACCCTATAGAGACCCTAGGAACCCTATAGAGACCCTATAGAGACCCTAGGGACCCTATAGAGACCCTATAGAGACACTAGAGACCCTATAGAGACCCTATAGAGACCCTAGAGACCCTATAGAGACCCTAGGGAACCTATAGAGACCCTAGGAACCCTATAGAGACCCTATAGAGACCCTAGGGTTCCTATAGAGACCCTATAGAGACCCTAGGGACCCTATAGGAGACCCTAGACGAGACCCTAGGGAACCTATAGAGACCCTAGGAAACCCTATAGAGACCCTAATAGAGACCCTAGGGTTCCTATAGAGACACTATAGAGACCCTAGGGACCCTATAGAGACCCTATAGAGACCCTAGGGACCCTATAGGGACCCTAGGAACCCTATAGAGACCCTATAGAGACCCTAGGGACCCTATAGAGACCCTATAGAGACCCTAGAGACCCTATAGAGACCCTAGAGACCCTATAGAGACCATAGAGAGACCCTAGAGACCCTAGAGAGACCCTAGAGACCCTATAGAGACCCTAGGGACCCTATAGAGACCCTAGGAACCCTATAGAGACCCTATAGAGACCCTAGGGACCCTATAGAGACCCTCTAGAGACACTAGAGACCCTATAGAGACACTATAGAGACACTAGAGACCCTATAGAGACCCTATAGAGACCATATAGAGCCCTAGGAACCCTATAGATACCCTATAGAGACCCTAAGGACCCTATAGAGACCACTATAGAGACCCTAGAGACCCTATAAGAGACCCTAGAGAGACCCTAGAGACCCTACAGAGACCCTAGGGACCCTATAGAGACTCTAGGAACCCTATAGAGACCCTATAGAGACCCTAGGGACCCTATAGAGACCCTATAGAGACCCTAGAGACCTTATAGAGACCCTAGGAACCCTATAGAGACCCTATAGAGACCCTAGAGACCCTATAGAGACCCTAGAGAGACCCCTAGAGACCCTATAGAGACCCTATAGAGGCCCTAGAGACCCTATAGATACCCTAGGGAACCTATAGAGACCCTAGGAACCCTATAGAGACCCTATAAAGACCCCTAGGGACCCTATAGAGTCCCTATAGTGACCCTAGAGACCCTATAGAGACCCTAGGGACCCTATAGAGACCCTACAGAGACCGTATAGAGACCCTAGGGACCCTATAGAGATCCTATAGAGACACTAGAGACCCTATAGAGACCCTATAGAGACCCTAGGAAACCTATAGAGACCGTATAGAGACCCTAGAGACCCTATAGAAACCCTATAGAGACCCTAGAGACCCTATAGAGACCCTAGAGAGACCCTAGAGACCCTATAGAGACCCTAGAGAGACCTTAGAGACCCTATAGAGACCCTAGGGACCCTATAGAGACCTAGGAACCCTATAGAGACCCTATAGAGAGACTAGGGACCCTATAGAGACCCTATAGAGACCCTAGAGACCCTATAGAGACACTATAGAGACCCTAGGGACCCTATAGAGACCCTATAGAGACACTAGAGACCCTATAGAGACCCTATAGAGACCCTGGAGACCCTATAGAAACCCTAGGGAACCTATAGAGACCCTAGGAACCCTATAGAGACCCTGTAGAGACCCTAGGGACCCTATAGAGATCCTATAGAGACACTAGAGACCCTATAGAGACCCAAGAGACCCTATAGAGACCTAGAGAGACCCTAGAGACCCTATAGAGACCGTATAGAGACCCTAGGGACCCCTATAGAGACCCTAGGAACCCTATAGAGACCCTATAGAGACCCTAGGGACCCTATAGAGACCCTATAGAGACCCTAGAGACCCTATAGAGACCCTATAGAGACCCTATAGAGACCCTAGGGACCCTATAGAGACCCTATAGAGACCCTAGAGACCCTAGAGAGACATTAGAGAGACCCTAGAGACCCTATAGAGACCCTAGGGACCCTATAGAGACCCTAGGAGCCCTATAGAGACCCTATAGAGACCCTAGAGACCCTATAGAGACCCTAGAGAGACCCTAGAGACACTATAGAGAACCTAGGGACCCTATAGAGACCCTAGGAACCCTATAGAGACCCTATAGAGACCCTAGGGACCCTATAGAGACCCTATAGAGGCCCTAGAGACCCTATAGAGACCCTATAGAGACCCTAGGAACCCTATAGAGACCGTATAGAGACCCTAGAGACCCTATAGAGACCCTATAGAGACCCTAGAGACCCTATAGAGACCCTAGAGAGACCCTAGAGACCCTATAGAGACCCTAGAGATTACCCTAGAGACCCTATAGAGACCCTAGGGACCCTATAGAGACCCTATAGAGACCCTAGGGACCCTATAGAGACCCTATAGAGACACTAGAGGCCCCTATAGAGACCCTATAGAGGCCCTAGAGACCCTATAGAGGCCCTAGAGACCCCTATAGAGACCCTAGGGAACCTATAGAGACCCTAGGAACCCTATAGAGACCCTATAGAAACCCTAGGACCCTATAGAGTCCCTATAGTGACCCTAGAGACCCTATAGAGACCCTAGGGACCCTATAGAGACCCTAGGAACCCTATAGAGACCCTCTAGAGACCCTATAGAGACCCTAGAGACACTATAGAGACCCTAGGGACCCTATAGAGACCCTAGGAACCCTATAGAGACCCTATAGAGACCCTAGGGACCCTATAGAGACCCTATAGAGGCCCTAGAGACCCTATAGAGACACTATAGAGACCTAGGAACCCTATAGAGACCGTATAGAGACCCTAGAGACCCTATAGAGACCCTAGAGAGACCCTAGAGACCCTATAGAGACCCTAGAGAGACCCTAGAGACCCTATAGAGACCCTAGAGAGACCCTAGAGACCCTATAGTGAACCTAGGGACCCTATAGAGACCCTATAGAGACCCTAGGGACCCTATAGAGACACTATAGAGACACTAGAGGCCCTATAGAGACCCTATAGAGGCCCTAGAGACCCTATAGAGACCCTAGGGAACCTATAGAGACCCTAGGAACCCTATAGAGACCCTATAGAGACCCTAGGGACCCTATAGAGTCCCTATAGTGACCCTAGAGACCCTATAGAGACCTAGGGACCCTATAGAGACCATATAGAGACACTAGAGACCCAATAGAGACCCTAAAGAGACCCTAGAGAGACCCTAGGAAACCCTATAGAGACCCTATAGAGACCCTAGGGACCCTATAGAGACCCTATAGAGGCCCTAGAGACCCTAGGGACCCTATAGAGACACTAGGAACCCTATAGAGACCCTATAGAGACCCTAGGGACCCTATAGAGACCCTATAGAGACACTAGAGACCCTATAGAGACCCTATAGAGACCCTAGAGACCCTATAGAGACCCTAGGGACCCTATAGAGACTCTAGGAACCCTATAGAGACCCTATAGAGACCCTAGAGAGACCCTAGAGACCCTTCAGGGACCCTAGAGAGACCCTAGAGACCCTATAGAGACCCTATAGAGACACTAGAGACCCTATAGAGACCCTATAGAGACCCTATAGAGACCCTATAGAGACCCTAGGGAACCTATAGAGACCCTAGAACCCTATAGAGACCCTATAGAGACCCTAGGGTTCCTATAGAGACCCTAGAGAGACCCTAGAGACCCTATAGAGACCCTAGGAACCTATAGAGACCCTATAGAGACCCTAGGGACCCTATAGAGACCCTAGGAACCCTATAGAGACCCTATAGAGACCCTAGGGACCCTATAGAGACCCTATAGAGACCCTAGGAACCCTATAGAGACCCCTAGAGAGACCCTAGAGACCCTATAGAGACCCTAGGGACCCTATAGAGAACCTAGGAACCCTATAGAGACCCTATAGAGACCCTAGGGACCCTATAGAGACCCTATAGAGACCCTAGAGACCCTATAGAGACCCTAGAGAGACCCTAGAGACCCTATAGAGACCCTAGGGACCCTATAGAGACCCTATAGAGATACTAGAGGCCCTATAGAGACCTATAGAGGCCCTAGAGACCCTATAGAGACCCTAGGGACCCTATAGAGACCCTAGAGAGACACTAGAGGCTCTATAGAGACCCTATAGAGGGCCCTAGACACCCTATAAGAGACGCTAGGGAACCTATAGAGACCCTAGGAACCCTATAGAGACCCTATAGAGACACTAGGGACCCTATAGAGTCCCTATAGTGACCCTAGAGACCCTATAGAGACCCTAGGGACCCTATAGAGACCCTAGGGACCCTATAGAGACCCTATAGAGACCCTATAGAGACCCTAGGACCCTATAGATATCCTATAGAGACACTAGAGACCCTATAGAGACCCTATAGAGACCCTAGGAAACCTATAGAGACCGTATAGAGACCCTAGAGACCCTATAGAGACCCTATAGAGACCCTAGAGACCCTATAGAGACCCTATAGAGACCCTAGAGACCCTATAGAGACCCTAGAGAGACCTTAGAAACCCTATAGAGACCCTAGGGACCCTATAGAGACCCTAGGAACCATATAGAGACCCTATAGAGACCCTAGGGACCCTATAGAGACCCTATAGAGACCCTAGAGACCCTATAGAGACCCTATAGAGACCCTAGGAACCCTATAGAGACCCTATAGAGACCCTAGGGACCCTATAGAGACCCTATAGAGACACTAGAGACCCTATAAGAGACCCTATAGAGACCCTGGAGACCCTATAGAGACCCTAGGGAACCTATAGAGACCCTAGGAACCTATAGAGACCCTATAGAGACCCTAGGGACCCTATAGAGACCCTAGGAACCCTATAGAGACCCTATAGAGACCCTAGGGACCCTATAGAGACCCTATAGAGACCTAGAGACCCTATAGAGACCCTATAGAGACACTATAGAGACCCTAGGGACCCTATAGAGACCCTATAGAGACCCTAGAGACCCTATAGAGACCCTAGAGAGATCCTAGAGACCCTATAGAGACCCTAGGGACCCTATAGAGACCCTAGGAACCCTATAAGAGACCCTATAGAGACCCTAGGGACCCTATAGAGTCCCTATAGTGACCCTAGAGACCCTATAGAGACCCTAGGGACCCTATAGAGACCCTAGCGAACCCTATAGAGACCCTATAGAGACACTAGGGACCCTATAGAGACCCTATAGAGGCCCTAGAGACCCTATAGAGACACTATAGAGACCCTAGGAACCCTATAGAGACCGTATAGAGAACCTAGAGACCCTATAGAGACCCTAGAGAGACCCTAGAGACCCTATAGAGACCCTAGAGAGACCCTAGAGACCCTATAGTGACCCTAGGGACCCTATAGAGACCCTATAGAGACCCTAGGGACCCTATAGAGACACTATAGAGACACTAGAGGCCCTATAGAGACCCTATAGAGGCCCTAGAGACCCTATAGAGACCCTAGGGAACCTATAGAGACCCTAGGAACCCTATAGAGACCCTATAGAGACCCTAGGGACCCTATAGAGTCACTATAGTGACCCTAGAGACCCTATAGAGACCCTAGAGAGACCCTAGAGACGCTATAGAGACCATAGAGAGACCCTAGAGACCCTAGAGAGACCCCTAGAGACCCTATAGAGACCCTAGGGACCCTATAGAGACCCTAGGAACCCTATAGAGACCCTATAGAGACCCTAGGGACCCTCTAGAGACCCTATAGAGACACTAGAGACCCTATAGAGACCCTATAGAGACCCTAGAGACCCTATAGAGACCCTAGAGAGACCCTAGATACCCTATAGAGACCCTAGGGACCCTATAGAGACTCTAGGAACCCTATAGAGACCCTATAGAGACCCTAGAGAGACCCTAGAGACCCTATAGAGACCCTAGGACCCTATAGAGACCCTAGGACCCTATAGAGACCCTATAGAGACCCTAGAGACCCTATAGACACCCTAGAGAGACCCTAGAGACCCTATAGAGACCCTAGAGAGACCTAGAGACACTATAGAGACCCTAGGGACCTATAGAGACCCTAGGAACCCTATAGAGACCCTATAGAGACCCTAGGGACCCTATAGAGACCCTATAGAGGCCCTAGAAACCCTATAGAGACCCCTATAGAGACCCTAGGAACCCTATAGAGACCGTATAGAGACCCTAGAGACCCTATAGAGACCCTATAGAGACCCTAGAGACCCTATAGAGACCCTAGAGAGACCCTAGAGACCCTATAGAGACCCTAGGGACCCTATAGAGACACTATAGAGACCCTAGGGACCCTATAGAGACCCTATAGAGACACTAGAGGCCCTATAGAGACCCTATAGAGGCCCTAGAGACCCTATAGAGACCCTAGGGAACCTATAGAGACCCTAGGGACCCTATAGAGACCCTATAGAGACACTAGAGACCCTATAGAGACCCTAGAGAGACCTTAGAGACTCTATAGAGACCCTATAGAGACCCTAGAGACCCTATAGAGGACCCTAGGGAACCTATAGAGAGCCTAGAGACCCTATAGAGACCCTATAGATACCCTAGGGAACCTATAGAGACCCTAGGAACCCTATAGAGACCCTATAGAGACCCTAGGGTTCCTATAGAGACCCTATAGAGACCCTAGGGACCCTATAGAGACCCTAGAGAGACCCTAGAGACACTATGGAGACCCTAGGAACCCTATAGAGACCCTATAGAGACCCTAGGGACCCTATAGAGACCCCTAGGAACCCTATAGAGACCCTATAGAGACCCTAGGGACCCTATAGAGACCCTATAGAGACCCTAGAGACCCTATAGAGACCCTAGAGAGACCCTAGAGACACTATAGAGACCCTAGAGAGACCCTAGAGACCCTATAGAGATTCTAGGGACCCTATAGAGACCCTAGGAACCCTATAGAGACCCTATAGAGACCCTAGGGACCCTATAGAGGACCCTATAAGAGACACTAGAGACCCTATAGAGACACTATAGAGACACTAGAGACCCTATAGAGACCCTATAGAGACCATATAGAGCCCTAGGAACCCTATAGATACCCTATAGAGACACTAGGGACCCTATAGAGACCCTATAGAGACCCTAGAGACCCTATAGAGACCCTAGAGACCCTATAGAGACCCTAGGGACCCTATAGAGAATCTAGGAAACCCTATAGAGACCCTATAGAGACCCTAGGGACCCTATAGAGACCCCTATAGAGACCCTAGAGACCCTATAGAGACAATAGGAACCCCTATAGAGACCCTATAGAGACCCTAGAGAACCTATAGAGACACTAGAGAGAACCTAGAGACCCTATAGAGACCCTAGGGACCCTATAGAGACCCTAGGAACCCTATAGAGACCCTATAGAGACCCTAGGGACCCTATAGAGAACCTAGGGACCCTATAGAGACCCTATAGAGACCCTATAGAGACCCTAGGGACCCTATAGAGATCCTATAGAGACCCTAGAGACCCTATAGAGACCCTATAGAGACCCTAGAGACCCTATAGAGACCCTAGAGAGACCCTAGAGACCCTATAGAGACCCTAGGAACCCTATAGAGACCCTATAGAGACCCTAGGGATCCTATAGAGACCCTATAGAGACCCTAGGGACCCTATAGAGATCCTATAGAGACATTAGAGACTCTATAGAGACCCAAGAGACCCTATAGAGACCCTAGAGAGACCCTAGAGACCCTATAGAGACCCTAGGAACCCTATAGAGACCTATAGAGACACTAGGGACCCTATAGAGACACTATAGAGACCCTAGAGACCCTATAGAGACCCTAGGGACCCTATAGAGACCCTATAGAGACCCTAGGAACCCTATAGAGACCCTATAGAGACCCTAGGGACCCTATAGAGACCCTATAGAGGCCCTAGAGACCCTATAGAGACCCTATAGAGACCCTAGGAACCCTATAGAGACCGTATAGAGACCCTAGAGACCCTATAGAGACCCTATAGAGACCCTAGAGACCCTATAGAGACCCTAGAGAGACCCTAGAGACCCTATAGAGACCCTAGGGACCCTATAGAGACCCCTATAGAGACCCTAGGGACCCTATAGAGACCCTATAGAGACACTAGAGGCCCTATAGAGACCCTATAGAGGCCCTAGAGACCCTATAGAGGCCCTAGAGACACTATAGAGACCCTAGGGACCCTATAGAGTCCCTAGGAACCCTATAGAGACCCTATAGAGACCCTAGGGACCCTATAGAGACCCTATAGAGGCCCTAGAGACCCTATAGAGACACTATAGAGACCCTAGGAAACCCTATAGAGACCGTATAGAGACCCTAGAGATCCTATAGAGACCCTAGAGAGACCCTAGAGACCCTATAGAGACCCTAGAGAGACCCTAGAGACCCTATAGAGACCCTAGGGACCCTATAGAGACCCTATAGAGACACTAGAGGCCCTATAGAGACCCTATAGAGGCCCTAGAGACCCTATAGAGACCCTAGGGACCCTATAGAGACCCTAGGAACCCTATAGAGACCCTATAGAGACCCTAGGGACCCTATAGAGTCCGTATAGTGACCCTAGAGACCCTATAGAGACCCTCAGGGACCCTATAGAGACCCTAGGAACCCTATAGAGACCCTATAGAGACCCTATAGAGACCCTAGGGACCCTATAGAGTCCCTATAGTGACCCTAGAGACCCTTAGAGACCCTAGGGACCCTATAGAGACCCTAGGGACCCTATAGAGACCCTAGGAACCCTATGGAGACCCTATAGAGACCCTAGGGACCCTATAGAGACCCAAGAGACCCTATAGAGACCCTAGAGAGACCCTAGAGACCCTATAGAGACCCTAGGAACCCTAAGAGACACTATAGAGACCCTAGGGACCCTATAGAGACACTAGGACCCTATAGAGACCCTATAGAGACCCTAGAGACCCTATACAGACCCTATAGAGACCCTATAGAGACCCTAGGGACCCTATAGAGACCCCTATAGAGACACTAGAGACCCTATAGAGACCCTATAGAGACCCTAGAGAGACCCTAGAGACCCTATAGAGACCCTAGGAACCCTATAGAGACCCTATAGAGACACTAGAGACCCTATAGAGACACTATAGAGACACTAGAGACCCTATAGAGACCCTAGGGACCCCTATAGAGACCCTAGGAACCCTATAGAGACCCTATAGAGACCTTAGAGACCCTATAGAGACCCCTATAGAGACCCTAGGAACCCTATAGAGACCGTATAGAGACCCTAGAGACCCTATAGAAACCCTATAGAGACCATATAGAGACCTTAGAGACCCTATAGAGACCCTATAGAGACCCTAGGAACCCTATAGAGACCGTATAGAGACCCTAGAGACCCTATAGAGACCCTATAGAGACCCTAGAGACCCTATAGAGACCCTAGAGAGACCCTAGAGACCCTATAGAGACCCTAGGGACCCTATAGAGACCCTAGGAACCCTATAGAGACCCTATAGAGACCCTAGAGACCCTATAGAGACCCTAGAGAGACCCTAGAGACCCTAGAGAGACCCTAGAGAGACCCTAGAGACACTATAGAGACCCTATAGAGACCCTAGAGAGACCCTAGAGACCCTATAGAGACCCTAGAGAGACCCTAGAGACCCTATAGAGACCCTAGGGACCCTATAGAGACACTATAGAGACCCTAGGGACCCTATAGAGACCCTATAGAGACACTAGAGGCCCTATAGAGACCCTATAGAGGCCCTAGAGACCCTATAGAGACCCTAGGGAACCTATAGAGACCCTAGGGACCCTATAGAGACCCTATAGAGACACTAGAGACCCTATAGAGACCCTATAGAGACCCTAGGAAACCTATAGACACCGTATAGAGACCCTAGAGACCCTATAGAGACCCTAGAGAGACCTTAGAGACCCTATAGAGACCCTATAGAGACCCTAGAGACCCTATAGAGACCCTAGGGAACCTATAGAGACCCTAGAGACCCTATAGAGACCCTATAGAGACCCTAGGGAACCTATAGAGACCCTAGGAACCCTATAGAGACCTATAGAGACCCTAGGGTTCCTATAGAGACCCTATAGAGACCCTAGGGACCCTATAGAGACCCTAGAGAGACCCTAGAGACACTATAGAGACCCTAGGAACCCTATAGAGACCCTATAGAGACCGTAGGGACCCTATAGAGACCCTAGGAACCCTATAGAGACCATATAGAGACCCTAGGGACCCTATAGAGACCCTATAGAGACCCTAGAGACCCTATAGAGACCCTAGAGAGACCCTAGAGACACTATAGAGACCCTAGAGAGGACCCTAGAGACCCTATAGAGACCCTAGGGACCCTATAGAGACCCTAGGAACCCTATAGAGACCCTATAGAGACCCTAGGGACCCTATAGAGACCCTATAGAGACACTAGTGACCCTATAGAGACACTATAGAGACACTAGAGACCCTATAGAGACTCTATAGAGACCATATAGAGCCCCTAGGAACCCTATAGATACCCTATAGAGACCCTAGGGACCCTATAGAGACCCTATAGAGACCCTAGAGACCCTATAGAGACCCTAGGGACCCTATAGAGACTCTAGGAACCCTATAGAGACCCTCTAGAGACCCTAGGGACCCTATAGAGACCCTAGAGAGACCCTAGAGACCCTATAGAGACAATAGGAACCCTATAGAGACCCTTATAGAGACCCTAGAGACCCTATAGAGACCCTAGAGAGACCCTAGAGACCCTATAGAAACCCTAGGGACCCTATAGAGACCCTAGGAACCCTATAGAGACCCTATAGAGACCCTAGGGACCCTATAGAGAACCTAGGGACCCTATAGAGACCCTATAGAGACCCTATAGAGACCCTAGGGACCCTATAGATATCCTATAGAGACCCTAGAGACCCTATAGAGACCCTATAGAGACCCTAGAGACCCTATAGAGACCCTAGAGAGACCCTAGAGACCCTATAGAGACCCTAGGAACCCTATAGAGACACTATAGAGACCCTAGGGACCCTATAGAGACCCTAGGAACCCTATAGAGACCCTATAGAGACCCTAGGGACCCTATAGAGACCCTATAGAGACCCTAGAGACCCTATAGAGAAACCTATAGAGACCCTAGGAACCCTATAGAGACCCTATAGAGACCCTAGGGACCCTATAGAGACCCTATAGAGACACTAGAGACCCTATAGAGAACCTATAGAGACCCTGGAGACCCTATAGAGACCCTAGGGAACCTATAGAGACCCTAGGAACCCTATAGAGACCCTATAGAGACCCTAGGGATCCTATAGAGACCCTATAGAGACCCTAGGGACCCTATAGAGATCCTATAGAGACATTAGAGACTCTATAGAGACCCAAGAGACCCTATAGAGACCCTAGAGAGACCCTAGAGACCCTATAGAGACCCTAGGAACCCTATAGAGACCCTATAGAGACACTAGGGACCCTATAGAGACCCTAGGAACCCTATAGAGACCCTATAGAGACCCTAGGGACCCTATAGAGACCCTATAGAGACACTAGAGACCCTATAGAGACACTATAGAGACCCTAGAGGCCCTATAGAGACCCTAGGGACCCTATAGAGACCCTATAGAGACCCTAGGGGACCCTATAGAGACCCCTATAGAGACCCTAGAGACCCTATAGAGAACCTATAGAGACCCTAGGAACCCTATAGAGACCCTATAGAGACCCTAGGGACCCTATAGAGACCCTATAGAGACACTAGAGACCCTATAGAGACCCTATAGAGACCCTAGAGACCCTATAGAGACCCTAGAGAGACCCTAGAGACCCTATAGAGACCCTAGGGACCCTATAGAGACTCTAGGACCCTATAGAGTCCCCTATAGAGACCCTAGAGAGACCCTAGAGACCCTATAGAGACCCTAGGGACCCTATAGAGACCCTAGGAACCCTATAGAGACCCTATAGAGACCCTAGAGACCCTATAGACACCCTAGAGAGACCCTAGAGACCCTATAGAGACCCTAGAGAGACCCTAGAGACACTATAGAGACCCTAGGGACCCTATAGAGACCCTAGGAACCCTATAGAGACCCTATAGAGACCCTAGGGACCCTATAGAGACCCTATAGAGGCCCTAGAAACCCTATAGAGACCCTATAGAGACCCTATGAACCCTATAGAGACCGTATAGAGACCCTAGAGACCCTATAGAGACCCTAGAGAGACCCTAGAGACCCTATAGAGACCCTAGAGAGACCCTAGAGACCCTATAGAGACCCTAGGGACCCTATAGAGACACTATAGAGACCCTAGGGACCCTATAGAGACCCTATAGACACACTAGAGGCCCTATAGAGACCCTATAGAGGCCCTAGAGACCCTATAGAGACCCTAGGGAACCTATAGAGACCCTAGGGACCCTATAGAGACCCTATAGAGACACTAGAGACCCTATAGAGACCCTATAGAGACCCTAGGAAACCTATAGACACCGTATAGAGACCCTAGAGACCCTATAGAGACCCTAGAGAGACCTTAGAGACCCTATAGAGACCCTATAGAGACCCTAGAGACCCTATAGAGACCCTAGGGAACCTATAGAGACCCTAGAGACCCTATAGAGACCCTATAGAGACCCTAGGGAACCTATAGAGACCCTAGGAACCCTATAGAGACCCTATAGAGACCCTAGGGTTCCTATAGAGACCCTAAAGAGACCCTAGGTACCCTATAGAGACCCTAGAGAGACCCTAGAGACACTATAGAGACCCTAGGAACCCTATAGAGACCCTATAGAGACCGTAGGGACCCTATAGAGACCCTAGGAACCCTATAGAGACCCTATAGAGACCCTAGGGACCCTATAGAGACCCTATAGAGACCCTAGAGACCCTAGAGAGACCCTAGAGAGACCCTAGAGACACTATAGAGACACTAGAGAGACCCTAGAGACCCTATAGAGACCCTAGGGACCCTATAGAGACCCTAGGAACCCTATAGAGACCCTATAGAGACCCTAGGGACCCTATAGAGACCCTATAGAGACACTAGAGACCCTATAGAGACACTATAGAGACACTAGAGACCCTATAGAGACCCCTATAGAGACCATATAGAGCCCTAGGAACCATATAGATACCCTATAGAGACCCTAGGGACACTATAGAGACCCTATAGAGACCCTAGAGACCCTATAGAGACCCTATAGAGACCCTAGAGACCCTATAGAGACCCTAGGGACCCTATAGAGACTCTAGGAACCCTATAGAGACCCTCTAGAGACCCTAGGGACCCCTATAGAGACCCTATAGAGACCCTAGAGACCCTATAGAGACAATAGGAACCCTATAGAGACCCTAGAGAGACCCTAGAGACCCCTATAGAGACCCTAGAGAGACCCTAGAGACCCTATAGAGACCCTAGGGACCCTATAGAGACCCTAGGAACCCTATAGAGACCCTATAGAGACCCTAGGGACCCTATAGAGAACCGAGGGACCCTATAGAGACCCTATAGAGACCCTATAGAGACCCTAGGGACCCTATAGAGATCCTATAGAGACCCTAGAGACCCTATAGAGACCCTATAGAGACCCTAGAGACCCTATAGAGACCCTAGAGAGACCCTAGAGACCCTATAGAGACCCTAGGAACCCTATAGAGACCCTATAGAGACCCTAGGGACCCTATAGAGACCCTAGGAACCCTATAGAGACCCTATAGAGACCCTAGGGACCCTATAGAGACCCTATAGAGACACTAGAGACCCTATAGAGACCCTATAGAGACCCTGGAGACCCTATAGAGACCCTAGGGAACATATAGAGACCCTAGGAACCCTATAGAGACCCTATAGAGACCCTAGGGATCCTATAGAGACCCTATAGAGACCCTAGGGACCCTATAGAGATCCTATAGAGACATTAGAGACTCTATAGAGACCCAAGAGAACCTATAGAGACCCTAGAGAGACCCTAGAGACCCTATAGAGACCCTAGGAACCCTATAGAGACCCTAGAGACCCTATAGAGAACCTATAGAGACCCTAGGAACCCTATAGAGACCATATAGAGACCCTAGGGACCCTATAGAGACCCTATAGAGACACTAGAGACCCTATAGAGACCCTATAGAGACCCTGGAGACCCTATAGAGACCCTAGGGAACCTATAGAGACCCTAGGAACCCTATAGAGACCCTATAGAAACCCTAGGGATCCTATAGAGACCCTATAGAGACCCTAGGGATCCTATAGAGATCCTATAGAGACATTAGAGACTCTATAGAGACCCAAGAGACCCTATAGAGACCCTAGAGAGACCCTAGAGATTCTATAGAGACCCTAGGAACCCTATAGAGACCCTATAGAGACACTAGGGACCCTATAGAGACCCTAGGAACCCTATAGAGACCCTATAGAGACCCTAGGGACCCTATAGAGACCCTATAGAGACACTAGAGACCCTATAGAGACACTATAGAGACCCTAGAGACCCTATAGAGACCCTAGGGACACTATAGAGACCCTATAGAGACCCTAGGGACCCTATAGAGACCCTATAGAGACCCTAGAGACCCTATAGAGAACCTATAGAGACCCTAGGAACCCTATAGAGACCCTATAGAGACCCTAGGGACCCTATAGAGACCCTATAGAGACACTAGAGACCCTATAGAGACCCTATAGAGACCCTGGAGACCCTATAGAGACCCTAGGGAACCTATAGAGACCCTAGGAACCCTATAGAGACCCTATGGAGACCCTAGGGATCCTATAGAGACCCTATAGAGACCCTAGGGACCCTATAGAGATCCTATAGAGACATTAGAGACTCTATAGAGACCCAAGAGACCCTATAGAGACCCTAGAGAGACCCTAGAGACCCTATAGAGACCCTAGGAACCCTATAGAGACCCTATAGAGACACTAGGGACCCTATAGAGACCCTAGGAACCCTATAGAGACCCTATAGAGACCCTAGGGACCCTATAGAGACCCTATAGAGACACTAGAGACCCAATAGAGACACTATAGAGACCCTAGAGACCCTATAGAGACCCTAGGGACCCTATAGAGACCCTATAGAGACCCTAGGAACCCTATAGAGACCCTATAGAGACCCTAGGGACCCTATAGAGACCCTATAGAGGCCCTAGAGACCCTATAGAGACCCTATAGAGACCCTAGGAACCCTATAGAGACCCTAGAGAGACCCTAGAGACCCTATAGAGACCCTAGAGAGACCCTAGAGACCCTATAGAGACCCTAGGGACCCTATAGAGACCCTATAGAGACCCTAGAGACCCTATAGAGACCCTAGAGAGACCCTAGAGACCCTATAGAGACCCTAGAGAGACCCTAGAGACCCTATAGAGACCCTAGGGACCGTATAGAGACCCTATAGAGACCCTAGGGGACCCTATAGAGACCCTATAGAGACACTAGAGGCCCTATAGAGACCCTATAGAGGCCCTAGAGACCCTATAGAGACCCTAGGGAACCTATAGAGACCCTAGGAACCCTATAGAGACCCTATAGAGACCCTAGGGACCCTATAGAGTCCCTATAGTGACCCTAGAGACCCTATAGAGACCCTAGGGACCCTATAGAGACCCTAGGAACCCTATAGAGACACTATAGAGACCCTAGGGACCCTATAGAGACCCTAGGAACCCTATAGAGACCCTATAGAGACCCTAGGACCCTATAGAGACCCTATAGAGGCCCTAGAGACCCTATAGAGACACTATAGAGACCCTAGGAACCCTATAGAGACCGTATAGAGACCCTAGAGACCCTATAGAGACCCTAGAGAGACCCTAGAGACCTATAGAGACACTATAGAGACCCTAGGAACCCTATAGAGACCGTATAGAGACCCTAGAGACCCTATAGAGACCCTAGAGAGACCCTAGAGACCCTATAGAGACCCTAGAGAGACCCTAGAGACCCAATAGAGACCCTAGGGACCCTATAGAGACCCTATAGAGACCCTAGGGACCCTATAAGAGACCCTATAGAGACACTAGAGGCCCTATAGAGACCCTATAGAGGCCCTAGAGACCCTATAGAGACCCTAGGGAACCTATAGAGACCCTAGGAACCCTATAGAGACCCTATAGAGACCCTAGGGACCCTATAGAGTCCCTATAGTGACCCTAGAGACCCTATAGAGACCCTAGGGACCCTATAGAGACCCTAGGAACCCTATAGAGACACTATAGAGACCCTAGGGACCCTATAGAGACCCTAGGAACCCTATGGAGACCCTATAGAGACCCTAGGGACCCTATAGAGACCCAAGAGACCCTATAGAGACCCTAGAGAGACCCTAGAGACCCTATAGAGACCCTAGGAACCCTATAGAGACCCTATAGAGACCCTAGGGACCCTATAGAGACCCTATAGAGACCCTAGAGACCCTATAGAGACCCTATAGAGACCCTATAGAGACCCTAGGGACCCTATAGAGACCCTATAGAGACACTAGAGACCCTATAGAGACCCTATAGAGACCCTAGAGAGACCCTAGAGACCCTATAGAGACCCTAGGAACCCTATAGAGACCCTATAGAGACCCTAGGGACCCTATAGAGACCCTAGGAACCCTATAGAGACCCTATAGAGACCCTAGGGACCCTATAGAGACCCTATAGAGACACTAGAGACCCTATAGAGACCCTATAGAGACCCTGGAGACCCTATAGAGACCCTAGGGAACATATAGAGACCCTAGGAACCCTATAGAGACCCTATAGAGTTCCTAGGGATCCTATAGAGACCCTATAGAGACCCTAGGGACCCTATAGAGATCCTATAGAGACATTAGAGACTCTATAGAGACCCAAGAGACCCTATAGAGACCCTAGAGAGACCCTAGAGACCCTATAGAGACCCTAGGAACCCTATAGAGACCCTAGAGACCCTATAGAGACCCTATAGAGACCCTAGGAACCCTATAGAGACCCTATAGAGACCCTAGGGACCCTATAGAGACCCTATAGAGACACTAGAGACCCTATAGAGACCCTATAGAGACCCTGGAGACCCTATAGAGACCCTAGGGAACCTATAGAGACCCTAGGAACCCTATAGAGACCCTATGGAGACCCTAGGGATCCTATAGAGACCCTATAGTGACCCTAGGGACCCTATAGAGATCCTATAGAGACATTAGAGACTCTATAGAGACCCAAGAGACCCTATAGAGACCCTAGAGAGACCCTAGAGACCCTATAGAGACCCTAGGAACCCTATAGAGACCCTATAGAGACACTAGGGACCCTATAGAGACCCTAGGAACCCTATAGAGACCCTATAGAGACCCTAGGGACCCTATAGAGAACCTATAGAGACCTAGAGACCCTATAGAGACACTATAGAGACCCTAGAGACCCTATAGAGACCCTAGGGACCCTATAGAGACCCTATAGAGACCCTAGGGAACCCTATAGAGACCCTATAGAGACCCTAGGGACCCTATAGAGACCCTATAGAGGCCCTAGAGACCCTATAGAGACCCTATAGAGACCCTAGGAACCCTATAGAGACCGTATAGAGACCCTAGAGACCCCATAGAGACCATATAGAGACCCTAGAGACCCTATAGAGACCCTAGAGAGACCCTTAGAGACCCTATAGAGACCCTAGAGAGACCCTAGAGACCCTATAGAGACCCTAGGGACCCTATAGAGACCCTATAGAGACCCTAGGGACCCTATAGAGACCCTATAGAGACACTAGAGGCCCTATAGAGACCCTATAGAGGCCCTAGAGACCATATAAAGGCCCTAGAGACACTATAGAGACCCTAGGGACCCTATAGAGGTCCCTAGGAACCCTATAGAGACCCTATAGAGACCCTAGGGACCCTATAGAGACCCTATAGAGGCCCTAGAGACCCTATAGAGACACTATAGAGACCCTAGGAACCCTATAGAGACCGTATAGAGACCCTAGAGACCCTATAGAGACCCTAGAGAGACCCTAGAGACCCTATAGAGACCCTAGAGAGACCCTAGTGACCCAATAGAGACCCTAGGGACCCTATAGAGACCCTATAGAGACCCTAGGGACCCTATAGAGACCCTATAGAGACACTAGAGGCCCTATAGAGACCCTATAGAGGCCCTAGAGACCCTATAGAGACCCTAGGGAACCTATAGAGACCCTAGGAACCCTATAGAGACCCTATAGAGACCCTAGGGACCCTATAGAGTCCCTATAGTGACCCTAGAGACCCTATAGAGACCCTAGGGACCCTATAGAGACACTATAGAGACCCTAGGGACCCTATAGAGACCCTAGGAACCCTATAGAGACACTATAGAGACCCTACGGACCCTATAGAGACCCTAGGAACCCTATAGAGACCCTAGGAACCCTATAGAGACCTTATAGAGACCCTAGGGATCCTATAGAGACCCTATAGAGACCCTAGGGACCCTATAGAGATCCTATAGAGACACTAGAGACCCTATAGAGACCCAAGAGACCCTATAGAGACCCTAGAGAGACACTAGAGACACTATAGAGACCCTAGGAACCCTATAGAGACGCTATAGAGACTCTAGGGACCCTATAGAGACCCTAGGAACCCTATAGAGACCCTATAGAGACCCTAGGGAAACTATAGAGACCCTATAGAGACCCTAGGGACCCTATAGAGACCCTATAGAGACACTAGAGACCCTATAGAGACCCTAGGGACCTTATAGAGACCCTAGGAACCCTATAGAGACCCTATAGAGACCCTATAGAGACCTAGAGACCCTATAGAGACCCTAGGGACTTATAGAGACCCTAGGAACCCTATAGAGACCCTATAGAGACCCTAGGGACCCTATAGAGACCTTATAGAGACCCTAGAGACCCTAGAGAGACACTATAGAGACCCTAGGGACCCTATAGAGACCCTATAGAGACCCAAGAGACCCTATAGAGACCCTAGAGAGACCCTAGAGACCCTACAGAGACCCTAGAGAGACCCTAGAGAAACTGTAGAGACCCTAGGGACCCTATAGAGACCCTAGGAACCCTATAGAGACCATATAGAGACCCTAGAGACCCTATAGACACCCTAGAGAGACCCTAGAGACCTATAGAGACCCTATAGAGACCCTAGGGACCCTATAGAGACCCCTATAGAGACACTAGAGACCCTATAGAGACCCTAGGGACCCTATAGAGACCCTAGGAACCCTATAGAGACCCTATAGAGACCCTAGGGACCCTATAGAGACCCTATAGAGGCCCTAGAGACCCTATAGAGACCCTATAGAGACCCTAGAGAGACCCTAGAGACCCTATAGAGACCCTAGAGAGACCCTAGAGACCCTATAGAGACCCTAGGGACCCTATAGAGACCCTATAGAGACCCTAGGGACCCTATAGAGACCCTAGGAACCCTATAGAGACCCTATAGAGACCCTAGGGACCCTATAGAGACCCTATAGAGACCCTAGAGACCCTATAGAGACCCTATAGAGACCCTATAGAGACCCTAGGAACCCTATAGAGTCCCTACGGAACCTATAGAGACACTAGGAACCCTATAGAGACCCTATAGAGACCCTATAGAGACCCTAGGAACCCTATAGAGACCCTATAGAGACCCTAGGGACCCTATAGATACCCTATAGAGACCCTAGAGACCCTATAGAGACCCTATAGAGACCCTATAGAGACCCTAGGAACCCTATAGAGTCCCTACGGAACCTATAGAGACACTAGGAACCCTATAGAGACCCTATAGAGACCCTAGGGACA